>NC_135566.1:19781296-19831296 GCF_964340395.1 Glandiceps talaboti | reverse complement strand
CCCTATTAAGTCTAGTATGTGTACCAAACAAATACAGTGAACAGTAATCTGCGACGCGCTGAATATTTATGTTTCCTGATTATGGATTTCTTTTATTTGAATAAATAGATTAATAGTTCTGCAGCCGGTGTATTTTCATTGACGTCATCAAGAACTCATGATTGTCAAAGATATTACTAAAACGTTTGTATAATTGGTCTCTGCCAAGTTCAAAAGAACGAAATTACATGAACTTCAAGTTGAAACAAAAATCAAGATAGTGACATATTGAGCTGGAATTCGAACGACAAGAGCGTTTCTAGTGGTAATGACACCCGAACAGTGAGTTCAAGTACGTTCAGTAACCAACTATTTATCTACTTTCACCCAGGAAATTCTAATGTTAACGGATTCTTCAATAAACCATTGTTTCATTTTCACGAGGTAGAAATGGCGCCTTTGTTAGTTATCTATCTTTATTGATCATTTTATATTGAAAATGTCCCTGAATTTATCAATGTATATAGTCAGCTGTGTGGGAAAAAACGAAATTGGATATAGAGGGCGGCAGACAAGTATACTGTTGCGGTTGTTATCACTGGTCCAGTACTTGTATGCCATCTAGATTCATCAATATTCGACTACTTAATATACGTACTTCGTCTGTCTTCTACACTTATCAGCCTGCCTGTGTACCTACCTATCTACTCGTATGTATGTATGTATGTATGTATGTATGTATGTATGTATGTATGTATGTATGTATCAAAACAAATAGTCTTAACCAGTGATTAACTTTATCAGTAGCCAATAAGGAACTGGCCATATTTTGCTCACACGAAAGATATGCCATTGAAGTTTGCAATGTTTGACCAACAGATAAGATTAACTCTAAAAGCCTGAGTGGCGAGCGATATGATAATATAATAAGGATTATATAGTCACGGGCAGTGTGTGAACAAGGGGAAATGACTACTGGTCATAAGGACCGACATGTAGCAAATGCTACTGGTCCTTAAGGAAAACTGCTGGTCCATATTCAATGAAGTTCACATTCACGACCTGTATCTACACTTCCATTTACAGATCAAATGATTTTTGAACATTAATACGATACAACATATCTTAGCGAACTTAGACCCACAAATTCATCATAGCAGAAAGTTTTGTCACATAACTATCCCTCTTGAAAACTGTATTCGCTTTATTTCAATTTCCATCCACACAGTGACACGGAGCGGTTTCGTCTTCCTTCAGTCTTTACAAATATGTACTGAAGCCCCCCCCCCACCCGAAGCCCTACCCGTATAGCCTACCGTGGTGTAGTGAGTATCGACTCTGATTGTTTTTGTAAGAAATCTGACAATGATGAAGAGAACTATGGCTAAATATGTCTTACAGTGCGAGTTTTTTTTTACGAGGGAGCGTGATATGGTAACTGTACTATAATGTGTCATCCACTATATGTACCCGTGTTTGACATGATGCAGTATGTTTCCAGATACAACAATGGCAACAAAAATGCAACATTTCTAAGTTTATACGTTTATTACAACATAACAGGACATACTGTATACATTATCATATGCATCAAATTGAAAGCAATCAGACTACGCATTTTTTTTACTGCTTTTACAAAAAAAACCTATCGTACTGAAGATATCTTACGAAGTGTACCTGCCTTCTTTATTAGTTAAAACGCCATTTTCAGAGTGGTGTATATGTTTTCCGTCAGTTTGTTTTGATCATGGCCACACACGTGGGGAACTCCGGTAAATTGATCGGGAAACCTGCTAACATTTACCGGCTTTAATACCAGCCTTTAAAACAGCAGTGTCTGTTTCGTCTTCTTCTTCGGAAGCTCATTGCCGCCTTCTAAATATCGCCACGTACTTTACAAATACAACGTGGAACTGTCTCAAACGTGTTAAAAGTTTCATACACTTCGAACAGTAAACTTTACAACAATGATTAAATGATTACGATATCATGGCGGAAAAAGACGCAATTCAAGCGCTGAATGGGCGTAAACTGAGTCTGAATGTCTAAGACGTTCTTATTAGTCAAGACACAAATAATTAGAGAAATTCAGCCAATCATTTGTTTGCTAACATAATTTCATAAAGTATATGCTGTATGCTTCGTCATCTTGACATGATATCAACATTGACAACAACATGTAGCGAGCTAGATATGTGTCGCTTGACTTGAACGAGATGTCGAGAGTAAAATAGGTAACACAAGATCAGATTCATGTAGGTGAAATTGGATCAATCTTTGAATAAATGTTATTATTTACTCCCTTGGTCATAAGGACCGATAAGTTGTTGTAATTCTGAAAAACTGTCAGTCCGAACGGAAATCTGTTGGTCTCGGGCCGAAGGACCGGTGTTAATTTCGCACGCTGATCACGGGCGATCTACGCCCTTATTTGACACTCCGAAGCGGGCTGTAACCTGTATAATTTGTAAATCTAAATATAATTAATTTAGATTTTCATCAACAATATGAATAATAATGACGACATGAATATGGCGTTTTAAGACATTTAGATTTATTTACACAAATTTTGGAACGGTATCATGATTTACACCAGGCTCAGGGCCAAGAGATGGCAAAATATCACAAAGTGACTTTGCTATGGACACTCGTCAATGTTTTTTTTATTGCTAATGATACACTTCCGTATTGTGAAATACAATGTACACATATGTTGTGACGTAAAAGGCACATGTATTTGCCAAATTATGAATAATTTCATCATTTTCAATAATTACAATAATAGAATTGATCTTTACGATCATCACAATTAAAATTCACTCTATTTACAGAAATGACGTCATCACACTGTCTTTCTACAATTTTACCAATTGATATATGTAATTTCAATAAAGTGTTTACAATTTACACTCAGTATTACAGTGAATCAACAAATTTAGATGAAATATTTTGATATCATTTATGAACAACTTTTAACACACGCTGTCAATTCTTGAAAGTGAAGCACATTGTACTCCAAACTGTGCTCGTGAATGCAAAGTTCGTGCTGTGGTCACAATCATGAAAAATTCAACCTAAAGACAAAGGTACAGTAGAACTGTTAATCAAAAACGCTAGAGGGCGGTCGTCATGCATCGCCGCCATTTTGATGTTGTTGTGGATTTTTTTTTGTACACAGCAATTCGCTTTTTACAATACAATTAACTTATACTGTATCCAACATTATAACACATAACTACAAAATACCGGAATTTGGTAATTTATTCACAAAATTCTCTTCGTGATCATGGAGGATAGTTACGGTAGATTATTACCGTCTATAAAGTGATAAAAAGTGCAAGAATATTCTCTCTCAGGTGCATGTATTCAAAGACACATATGTATAAGCTTACAACATACTGAAAATTATCTTCTTTCTAAAAACGCCAAGATCTACTTGAATGACAAAATCTAGTTTATTCAAAGACTGTGACAACATTTATAACAATTTTACAATTGGTCCAAAGACCGTCAATTTTACAGATACCTGGGAACAGGGTCATAACATGCATTATCGTTAAAATGTGAACTATTACTACCAACCTAGTTCTTCAGGTAAGGCCGTTCAAGTCGTTGCACCAGATTCCATTTCAAAGGAAGATGGAGTATCCTCAGGCCACTGCTACAAACTCATGCTAACATTTTTTTGGAGCAAAGTGAAATATTCTATACGCCTTTGGCATAATCTCAATGGATATGACATTTAGTATTTAGGCCTTATCAGAAAACGAGGTATTTGACCTCGAACAGTGGTTTGTTTGGAAGATAGACAGGTAGAAAAAAGACAGGTTCCTTTTAGGTTCTGTAGAGAATTTGGAGACTATTACAGTTTCATTCATTGTGACATGTATTTACGTATAGGTTATTAAAACTTGAACATAATTTGGATATTTTAAAATCTGACAATATTGCCTCTTCTATGCTACAACGTGTGTCAACATTGCTGCTTCCACTATAAACGCCATTTCCGGTTTGATCATGCAAGTCTCTAACCATGTCGGGTTATCTGACTGAAGACTGCACGAGTGCATAATTTTGACCAATCTCGAAGCTTACATATTTATACGTCACTTCCGTTAGTCACACACCTACACGTTAGCTCTATGTTTCCTGAAATAATTTGTTGTGGCGGTCGGTATTTGGAAATGTTGTTCTAAGTTAGACACAATGAAATGACACGAGCTCAAAGTTGGAAAAATACGTCTTTATCGGAAATGCATTGCCAGTTTAATTCAACTGAGCGTTTCATCACAGCTGCCAAAAGGGAGTGAGTGACAGACATGTTTCAGTCTCTGTGACACAATGTCTTCTGACCTGACCTACAACTTTTCTTCAATTTCCACCTGGTTATCACTTTTTCCAGAACACTAAGTCATCCAAATAAATATCAATATCCAATCCATTCTGCAGATTCTGTCAACTACACTTTATATGTTACTTCAAACTACTCTTTCTTATATGTGGTTTCTCACTGTTACTTCTTCCTTGTGTGCTTTCACGGTCTCGTTTAACGCGGCAACTGTTGACCACGTGACGACATGAATGTGATTACAAGTAACTGTTCATAGCATACTGCTCACGACCACGCCATGGAGCATCAGTCTCGGGTCTTAAGGATGTCATCACTCGCTGTTGAAATACAAAAAAAAGAGTAAATTACAGGTTTAGGAGGTTTTTTGTCTTGTAATATAATTTACTATTTCAATTAATATTGAAAGTGGTGATGCAGAAACAGCATAACACATGTATATATATATATATATATATATATATATATATATATATATATATATATATATATATATATATATATATATATATATATATGAACATAAACTATATATAAACTGTCTATGCTGGAGTATATATATCTATGTAGAGTGGTATAGATAACACAGTATCGAGCAAGATACACAGGTTATCGTTAGTCGTCAGATGATCGCAACAGAGTGAAACTGATACTGATATATATATATATATATATATATATATATATATATATATATATATATATATATATATATATATATATATATATATATATATATTACACGAAGACGTGGCCTTTGGTGCAAAAAAGGGTAACTAAGAACTCTATTTTCATTCAGTCTCAAAGACTGGCAGATTTTGAGTAAAGAGCGCCTTCTATTGGTCACGGTGTGTTCAAAATTTACGAACTAGTTGCACTATGCTCCTGTTCATTGAAGCTGAACTCCTCAATCGTAACAGAACCGTCACGAGCCTGTCACCACGCTATTCAAACTTCCGTACATAGCCAGCAGTAGATGGCATTTAGTCAAGAAAACATAGTCTCTTGCACTCAAAATAACAGTTTCTCCTTTGATACAAGCTACTTTCTGACTTACTTCTGTTTTTATAATATATCTGCAAGAAAATATAACAGAACCACGCATACAGAGTATTCGGGAAGACTCTGTTTTGATGGACAGTTTCATGCAAAATGTTACAAGTTCGTAAGCTTGTTATGGTGAAATACGGTTCGGTTTCCATTCACCTACTCATTGTGAGATCTTAGTAAACAGGAAAGTATTCCTTAAAAGAGAACTATGCCTACGTCAGACATATAAATCTCACCTCTTTGAACGTTCCAGGGGTGATGATGATTCTATAGACAGCATAAATAGGAATGAGAATGATAGAGGAAAGTGCCATCAGCCAGCCAATGCCAATTGACCAGGTAGGATAGATGTATCCTTGGAATTCCAACGGTCTCCAGGTGATGATAGTCATAATGATTATGAACTAAACGAAGATGAAGATGAAGAACAATTGAGACGGTAATTTGTCACGTCATCATCAAATTGTCACACGTGTAGTAACAATAACACGGAAATGTTGTTCATCTTTTCTTGTGACCTTTACTGGTATAAAGGTTAAGACATTTGTATTTCTGTAGACTTTCGTTTTGGATTAAGGTTAAGAATCAAACAGCAAAAATACAAAGAACTATAAAGAATACTGTATGATCACCCACTCATCACTCGCTAGCCCACTCACTCACTCACTCACTCACTCACTCACTCACTCACTCACTCACTCACTCACTCACTCACTCACTCATCCACCCACCCACTTACCCACCCACCCATACATACATACATACATACATACATACATACATACATACATACATACATACATACATACATACATACATACATACATACATACATACATACAGACGGACGGACGGACATGAAGAAAGGAAATTTGAATTGTATGTGGCTATCGTTTCTTACCAGGAGGAAAATTGGGCTGATAAACCGCCAGCATATCGTCCAGAAAATACCAGGTTTGAATCCCAACATGAGTTTGATTTCTTCAGCAAATCTGTCAGCGCCGTAGAACCAGGAAATGACGACAGCTTCTAAGAAGACGATGACGAGGAGGGATACACCACTACCCATTTCTGTTAGTAAATGGATAATCCACTGTCCACCCTAATAAACACAGTCAAATATAATTTATATCATAGATGTCGTGAGAAAAAAACCCGTTATTTCTCGTCAAATATGATGACATGATAATTCCTACTCACGGGTGTAAACTTGTATCAAAACTTGTTTTCGAATTTTGAAAAAAAAAACCCGGCAATACAGTGTATATTGGGAAATGTGCGTATACGAAGTACTAAGATATGCATTTATTTAATACCACGTAAAAATAAAATAGTTGACGTATAATAAACAACTAGTCTGGACTAAGGTGCAAGGTGGACTGCCGTGAATTCGAACTAGCTATCAATGTCTTTTAATTCAGTTTGATGGTCAGACGAATTTCCGATTAGGTTATATTTTAATATTGTTGACTGCAAGAAAGAATGGTTTAGATAATAACACATGCCAGCGAGGGCAATATCACAATTTAGTGCCTGCACAAGGGTTGGCACTCTTTACCAAATTTTTGATGATGCCCGAGCCGAAGGCGAGGATATTATCAAAAATGTTGGTAAAGAGTGCCAGCTCGAGGCAGACACTAATTACGATATTGCCCGAGCGCATGTTATCAATTTTATCACACCGTACACTCATTGGTCCAGTCATTCAAAAAGCTACTCTTCATTCGTCATCATTCGTCATCGATTGAAGAAAAGTTTCTCTTTGATGACGCATTTCAAAATTGTACTTGCATATAAACATCTAATATGGACATGGCCGATATTATTTGTAGGAGATCGAGTGTCCCCACGGCTAATCTGAAATTATATTTATTAAAATTTCTGCAAGAAATAAACTGTTGTGTCTCCATGTAGTTAATTTGTCACCTCGAACGCGCAACAATGGAAAACATGCGCATAAGAGAAGCGCAACAGTCGAAACAACTTCAGCGGGCAATAGTGCCGGGCATTAGTCTTTGCACGCGCGGGCAATATCACCGCGCGGGCAATAGTCTATTTAAAGAAGATCATGTGATTCGATTCTGACCAATGACAGCTTGTGTAAGAATGTCGCGGTGTAATAAACATAGATAACATTAATAAAAAAAATAAAAAGTTCATCTGTTAAACTTTCAATCAGCGTATTCCACTAACCAGGTATACACAATGTCAAGATTCGATTTCTGGAACACTTTCAGTTAGATACTACTGTGGGTTTTTTTTATATTATCAACTAGCTGTACTTACGAATGTTGTTGTGGACAGTGCTCCAAGGTAACAACAGCATATGAGAACACCAACGAATATCTCACGATTCTTTCCGATTGTCTTTGGAAATTCGTCACAAAATGCTGTGATTATTGCTTCTAATCCACCAAACTTTAGACAAATCAAAAAGAAAATTATAAGAAATTTGTTAATTGTATGGTTTAGAGAGATTGAATACAATGATAAGATATGACTTAAGATATGATATGATATGATATGATACATGATATATGATATGTTATATGACATGATATGATATAATATAGTATATGATATATGATATATGATATGATATGATATGATATATGATATGATATGATATGATATGATATGATATATGATATGATATATGATATTATATATGACATGACATGATATGATGTAGTGAAACATTGCCATGTCTTGTCCAATGAGATGACGTGTAACGTGAATATCATGACGTTTAACGTCCTACACCAGAAGTGATATTTTGCGTTAAACGTCATAAAGTATGATTGATCTGGGTATAGGTATATGATAATAAATACAATAGCTATATTTGTTTCGATAATAAATGATACTCTTTTATGAAATAATACATTTATAGTTTGTGTCTACATGAAGTCAAATAATTATTATGCAACGAAAAATACCAAAATAAATGGATTTTTTTTTGCAAATTTGAAAGAAATATTTTTTTTAACGTATCACAGTTTAGGTTAGTGTGTAAGAGTATGTATGTGGTGTGTGTATGTGTGTTGGGGTGGGGATGTCTGTGTGTGTGTCTGTGACTCAGGTAATGGTTCTTTTAATATATTTGTTTTACTACCCTTTTCGGATGCAAATTGAAGCACTGCTTATATAGAAACGTTGTGAAGCGTCGATGCCTCATCGTTATTGCGTAGTATGCCATTACTGTCAAACGAGTACAAGTATTCAGACGCAAGTCACCTTGTAATGTCTTTTTCTAAGAAACATATACTTTCACTAAATCCAGCCCTCCACTTTGCCAAAGAAAAAAAACGGAATCACGGCGCTCATGATAAGAACTGAGTTTGACGTAATGACGTGTACACACTTCCGGTATTGCTCCATCGAATGCAACAGGTCGTCTCAGATCAGACGTTGCCATGGTTACCTCATCAACGTTAACCACCACCAACTGTGATTGAATAGTTCTTTATTTTGTGCTCTTTCTCTTGGTTTTCCACATTTATGAATATTTATGGTGTATTTAATAGCAACGTTTCCTTCATGTTTCCTTATGGTTGGCAAACTCCCAATAGGCTCTATCGATTTATACACTACGTATGGCCCTACAGTCCAATTTCATTAGCTGTTGTAAAAAGCGGTCTTACAAGGTACAAACTAAGGATACCACGTGACTGGATACTTAATGGAAAAGTTTCCTCTTTGGAACAATCCCCTATTAAGTAATTTGAATTACAAAATTAGACGGTTAAGATTTTTTCCCTATTTCCCTGTCGGTTCTGTACTATTTGATAATGTTTAGAATTTACTTTGGTCGTTTGGCTGTATTTATGAGATGGACGTATTAAGTGTTTGTTGGTTTTGTGGCTAGTCTATTGTACTCATTACTCTTATCTTGTTAATGAAGCCGTCGACAACCTATATCAGGGTCATAAATTTGAGATTGAGCAGGTGGAACATGGACTAGATTTAAAAAAATGTGACGTAAAAGTGGTGATTTTGGCTATCGTTTATCCCGAGTAGATGCAGAGTGAGGGTAGTGATGATGATGATGATGATGATGATGATGATGATGATGATGATGATGATGATGATGATGATGATGATGATGATGTCAGTTTCAAATTTTGGTTTACAAAAGAAAGTGTCGTAAAATAAGATACTATTCCCAAATAATTTTCGTCCAGCCAAGGAAAATACGAGTGGCAACCCTTAAATTTATTTTCCGGCTGAATAAAGAGTAACATTGGGGAGTAACCATCGCTAGTACTATACAAATAAATCGGGGAAAGTAATGGCAATTTTGAGCATTTTGACTCATATTTCGGACACAGTCGCACATTGTCGTGACGTAGAACGACCAAAGTATTTATTCCACATTTTTTTGTTGAACCTGGCTCGTGCATGGTGTAATGAAAAGTGGGAACCAATGATTTATCTGCCTTTAATTTTAAAGGAAAGTTTTATCACGTAGAAATAAATGTGCTTCTTTCGGCTTACCGTGCTGTCCAAACCCAGAGTACTTACCGTGCTGTCCGGACCCTGAGTACTTACCGTGCTGTCCAGACCCAGAGTACTTACCGTGCTTTCTAGACCCATAGTACTTACCGTGCTGTCCAAACCAAGAGTACTTACCGTGCTGTCCAGACCCAGAGTACTTACCGTGCTGTCCAGACCCAGAGTACTTACCGTGCTGTCCAGACCAAGAGTACTTACCGTGCTTTCTAGACCCATAGTACTTACAGTGCTGTCCAGACCCAGAGTACTTACCGTGCTGTCCAGACCCAGAGTACTTACCGTGCTGTCCAGACCCAGAGTACTTACCGTGCTGTCCAGACCCAGAGTACTTACCGTGCTGTCCAGACCCAGAGTACTTACCGTGCTGTCCAGACCCAGAGTACTTACCGTGCTGTCCAAACCAAGAGTACTTACCGTGCTTTCTAGACCCATAGTACTTACCGTGCTGTCCAGACCAAGAGTAATCAACATAAAAAAGAAAATTATAGCCCAAAATGTAGATCCCGGCATCTGCGCAATAGCTTCTGGGTAAACGACGAACACAAGCCCGGGACCTGGTTGAAAATATAGAATGGTGACACTTTAGAGGAAAATGATATATGATTTCCTTTCAACTTTGAACTTTAAACTTTGAACTTATATTACTAGAATCACACTGATTCCATCTCTCTCAATTTCAAATCAAGTACACTGATGTCATTCGTTGGTGTAAAAATCTATCCCCGATCTTGAACAGCTCAGTTAAATTTGTTCATTTATGTTTCATGATGTCGGTATACATTCACGATGCCCCCCCCCCCCCTCAACAATATGGCGTCTTCCGAATTAAGATGACTAAAATAGCTAAAGTTTATTAATTTGCCAACAACTACACACAAGTATCATAACACTAAGCTTGCATCTGAAGAAGTCGCATGTTTTCATGGCCTTAGATTACGCATGCTGCAAAGACTGAAAAATGATACATGGTGACTTCTTACCGTCTGTCGCCACCTCGGACACATCGGCATTTTGTTTGTGGGCCATAAATCCAAGGACAGAAAATATAACAAAGCCAGACATAAAACTTGTCAGACAATTAATACTACTGGTGACTAAGGCATCTCTGAAAAAGAAAACAGAAACGTATAGTCAACAGGGACCTAGTTTTCAGTCAACATTTCAGTGAATAAGAAGTATTTTAAGACTACTAGGAGTCCGTCCGTCAGTTGTTATAAATGATCTTAAGCTTGTTAATCTATCTGTCTGTCTGTCTGTCTGTCTGTCTGTCTGTCTGTCTGTCTGTCTGTCTGTCTGTCTGTTTATTGGTTGGTCGATCTGTACATGTACACAGGTTGTTAATTCACGTAGAAAGTTAAATGTATGAAGCTAGGCTGATGGGCTAGACCTATAGAAGAAAGCCCCTTCGCTCCAAAGTGAGAATGCATGTATACATAATTTGCCATCAACATAGATGGATGTGCAGTGAGAATGGACATATAGTCATTTGACAGGTTCTTATAGAAAGCATGTTGATGTTGCAAAATTATGATAGGCAATGAAAGAAGACAAGGAAATACATACCTGTAGCAATTGTTATTGAATTTATTATAGCTGGCTAGGGCTAGAATTACACCAAACCCTGGACCAAGAGAGAAGAAGATCTGTACCGCAGCATCTATCCACACCTGTAGTCATGGCAACATGAAAAGGCAAACATAGGAGTTAAAGCCAGGTATTAAGACCGTCATATTTACAAACGTTTTAGTCGTTCTTAGTTATTTTTGATATGATCTCTATGGCCTGGAAGTAACATTCAATTCATGGTGCTACCATCTTGAATTTTGATGACACGGCAAACCGATTGCAATGTATGGCTGATCCTAATTAAACGGCTAATCCTGATTGGTGGTAATCAACAAACATATTGTTCTACACAGTGATTCGTTACATGGGCCTCTATTTCAAAAGATTACCATATTCATCTGTCGTGTATGTGAAGCCATAACTTCTCCCAAAGTTGCAGGTTAAAAATGAACCTTTCGGATTTTGCAATACATTATAGGATTTGGCCATCATAAAAACGAAATATACACAAATCTCTAGACAGGATTAAAACGAAATTTTGATAATTCAATATCAAAGTTGGGAAACTATATATGATTTGAAGTTTGTTCAGTTTTAGTTCACAAAGATACTAGATTTGAATACAGGTTAGAAAACTGAGAGGATGACTAGGAATCGATGACAGTGACGGCCTAATTATTTGTCGTCTCCACACAGTAATGTATGTCGCCCGGTCTATTAGTTTGACACATCGCCTTTTAAAGTAGTAATGCTTCTAATGAGCAAGTAAGTATATAGTCCCATTTTCGATCAGAACCGAACGAATACCAAAGAGCATATGTCTGGTTAACCATTCTTTTTGCTTTTGTAGAGCTATCCATTTATCAATTCTTACTTTTAGCAATGATAATATTATTAAATTGATACAAATACGATCTCAAAGTGGCCATATGGATGAGGACTGGGCATTTATTTCGGATTCTTAATTTATAAACATTATTATCATCGCTTCGTACTTGGGAAATCAATGTGAAACAAGATATGCCAAGGCCTTGTTTGTAACTCAATAAATTGCAATGTGTAACATCTTTGTTATTGCACGTTCAACAACAAACTTTTCAAATATTGTTTTTAGCGTTAACGTTTTGCAATATATTAAGAGTAACAAACACAGACTGGTCAATGATATTTCACATTGATTTTTTCAAATAGGAAGCCATGATAAAATTGTTTTATAAATTAAAAATCCAAACTAAATACCCAATTCTCGACTATCCATATGATCACTTTAAAGGAAAATTGTACAGAACCCCCTCCCTCACCCGACAGAAAGGGATAAAACATGTGCTGCGTACATTTTCAGTGACTGGGGAAGTTGGCTAGATTTTAACAAATTCACGCTCCCCACCCCCAACAGGCACACAAGCACACATAAACGCCTTCTAAAAATGATTGCATGCTTTTAAACAACAAGAACTGCTTACCGCTGTGTCCAGTAGCGGCTCCCATCTAGGAGTTATGTAGTAGAGAATGCCTTCAGTTGATCCAGGAAGCGTTGCTCCACGGACCAGTAAGATACTTAATATCATGTATGGCGCTGTTGCCGTTACCCATACAACCTACAAAAGAAAACATATCTGTGTGAACACCATCGATAATTGCTGTTATACTACATTAATTGTAGAAAGTGATAACATCATCATTTCTTTATATTCTCATTAGTATGCCTACCCCACAAACTCAAAAGGGGAAGCCAACTTAAAGTGGCACAAGACTCATGTGAAAATACTGACATAAAGTCTCAACTAAACTATTCAAATCTAATGTTAATGTCGATGCAAGTCTTCACTGATCAACATTACAATTGTCTTATGACATAGTTGTTGATTGCATAGTAAGGATTTCTGCGACATTTTTAAAATGAAACATTACGCCATCAGGTCATGTATAAGTTATAATTTTCATACCAGGTTTGACTTCTGTCAGTTGCTAGTGATGGTTAAGTATGTTTCAGTATCCAGCACAATTTGACCTCCCCCCCAAACCCCCCCCCCCATCAAACCCCACAAACAAAACAAAACAAAACAAGACAAACAAACAAACAAACAAACAAAAAACAACAACAACAGCAACAACAACAACAACAACAACAACAACAACAACAACAAAACAACAGAAACTCATCAGTGGCAATTCTTCGTTTCTATAAATGCCCATAAACTGGTTCCAACATGAATTATGTGATTTGTAGCTCAGTTCAATTTGTAACCCAATCAAACTCGAAGGGCAGGTGGTATTAATAAGAGAGATGTTTGAGTACAGACTGTGCTGATAAAATAGTTGTTTTTATTATCCAACGCACAATTATTAACACCTTCATAACTGGACCTGGTGTCCTCCAGATGTCCCTAAGAATCACATAGTGGCCATTATTGCCACGCGAAAGCAAAGCTGTACGTGCTAGAATAGGAAACGCAGAATTCTTTTTCTGGTCGTTCTACGTCACAACAATACGTGTCTACGTCATTGGTTCTGTGATGCTCGATGTATGAGTAAAATGTTCAGAATCACCACTATTTCACCATTTTCTCGATTCATACTGAAAATACTCGTAACATAAGGGATTTTGTCACTACTCGGCTTGTATTGACTAGGCCCAATATTTAAGAATATGTAAAGGGCGTGATATGACAAGTACGTAGTGTCTAGGTAATTATGTAACAAATTTCCTTGCGGTAAAGTTAAAAATTAATGTGTTACACAGCTAACAAAAATAGTCCGTGAACTTGAAGGGCTTGGCTGGAATTGCAAATATCAACGTGTTTATTGAAGCTTTCGCAGCATACTAGCGAATTTGGTAATTTGAATAAACATAGTTACGCTTGTCACAGTAAGCATATAATTGCTTGCAGAGCAAACATTGAGTCATAGCATAGTTACTTATGTCTCGCACTATCGGTTAATGTGTCGTAATTTGTCCAAAAACTTGAATAATTGCTGTTGACTCGCGGAGTAAACTGTCAAATATGTGAAACATGATAAATTTAGACACAGCATTTTGCTTGCGATTTAAGCCCGCGAATTTAATGATGGCAACTATTCATCAATGTACGATTCTTCCCACGTCTTTGTTCATCTTTTACAAATTGTTTGCATTTTATACACGTGACCAATTCTGTATACACAATGAAATCAAGTGTTTGGGTCATAATGTTAAGAAAGTCACGATGTGGCCTTTAGATAGCAGGGATATAATATTGCTACCGTCGCTGATATATATAGTCTGTCAAAAACCATGCGATGAAATACAATAATAATTCAATAAGTCGGGTGGCACATCTTCCAAATGCAATCAATT
Source organism: Glandiceps talaboti (assembly GCF_964340395.1). NCBI lineage: Eukaryota > Metazoa > Hemichordata > Enteropneusta > Spengelidae > Glandiceps > Glandiceps talaboti. The sequence goes on along the minus strand of NC_135566.1, from coordinate 19,816,501 downwards.
GGCGTCCGTGTTCTTTCTATATCACCGCTGTGTCAAGCACAAGAGCCTACTACATGCGTACGTTGTAAAAATAATAACAACGTCTCCTCAATGGCCCTCAAATCGTAAATGAAATTTCCTGTAAAAGTTGTCCAAACGTTTGTAGTAATAATTACTGTTCAACAAGACTCACGACCTTTGTAGATGTAGTAGGCCTAAAATGTTGTTTGGTTCCGGTTATCCGACCCCACCTAGTATTTCACGCCGACCCTAAACTTTTTTTTTACGTATTTGTGGAAAAAAAGATAAAATCGCCAAAATTTTGGAAGTCTCGAAGGACACAGTGGATGCGGAAAATGACATCAACTTAAAAAGTCAATATAAATATGTTCTTCCAAACTGTAATCATGGCTGTAAATCTGATGTGAAGAACCAATAACACAGAGAGACCATATGGAAAACATATGGAAAAAATATGCAGAAAAAAAATATATATAGAAAAGAAAAGAAAAAAATCTACCCACCCCACCTATTCTAAAATTGAGCGTAATTGGAACCACACAATTATTTTTGTTAGGCCTTAGTGTCCTATGATAATGTTTACCTAGAGTACTTACCTTTCCCGATCCCTTGATACCTTTCCAGAGACTGAAGTACACAACGATAAAGACTGCCATAAGACATATGGCCAGCTGCCAGCGAATTGATCCAACATCATCAATTCCATTTGAGAGATGGGCTTGTAGAACTTTACGTCTGTGAAAGGAGATGATAAAATTTACCGGTATGAGTACACTTTATCTTTAGTATTTTGCAAAGCAAATTTTAGTTAACTTTGAGACTATGATAGATTCTGTTGAAAACCCCAAATAGTAATCAAGCTTATTGCAACATGCTTTGTTAACAGCTGGAAGTACTTTCAATTGTCATATATGAAAACTTGTGTTGTTTCTATGACGTAATTTTCTTACTCTAAAGAATTACGTTATGATTCGTTTATGCATCTGGAAGTTGTCACTGCTGTCTTGAATTTAGTAAGGCATTAGTTTGTAGTTTAAACAAATTACTTTTTTCCATATCAATATTTAAATAGGCAAATAAAACATGGCTTTTTTTCAACTGAACGGTACACAAAACCTTACATACACAAAAAGAAAAAGAAATCAAGTTCGACGCTTCGCCAACTACACATGATATCATAATGTATTTTATAGTTCCTTCCCAGCACGTACACCTTGAAGTGGCATCGATAAACTTCTATGAATATTCATAGGGTACATTAAAAAACGTGCAATTCCGAATCAAACATTGCAAACAATACGGACTGATAGACTGGCAAATGTCGAAATACCATGGCCATTGTGTAGCATGTGAAAACTATGAAAACTAGATCTAGATACAATGATAACTATTGCAAACACATTTAGAATTATTACAGTGCATTGATACAGAGTGGAGTGCTATTTAGACACGTTTTGGGTTAACTAATGGGTCATGGGTCATAACCTACAATTTATTTATAATTGTCACCATTTCTTACCGTAAAGTGCTACCTGTAGACCCTTTCAATTATTGTTATACTCAGTGTAAAAAGTTCACACAATGTTAATAACGTGATGAAAATTGATGTAATTGTGTTAACATTTGCTATTTTCCTATAGATGTTATAATGATAACATAATTCCTGAAAAGTATATTTTTTATAATTTACCATTTTGAAATTAGTTGATGCAATTTTACAGTTATTTTCCTTTCATTTGGAATTCTTTTTTATAACTGTTCACGTAAAATCTCCTTTTTCTGATTTACAACTGTTTATAAATCGAAATAAATGGTTGGCAGAATTTGATAAACCCGAGTATACTACAAACTTTCATTGTAACAGTTGAATAAATCAATGTGTGTGTGTGTGTGTGTGTGTGTGTGTGTGTGTGTGTGTGTGTGTGTGCGTGCGTGCGTGCGTGCGTGCGTGCGTGCGTGTGTGTGTATGTATGTATGTATGTATGTATGTATGTATGTATGTATGTATGTATGTAGGTATGTATGTATGTATGTATGTATGTATGTATGTATGTATGTATGTATGTGTGTGCATGGTGTATGTAGAATGTTATTTACATGCATAATGCAATGTAATGTAATGTAATGTGTTAATATACATAAATACACTATATCTATACTGTATATTTATCATGTAACGCTTAATAGATTGTTATAGACTATATGAAAGTATTAAATAGCCGAAATTTTCATCAGAGTTAGTTTTCTTTTATTTATGAATGACCAATTTGAGTTGCGGTACCGGGTGTGCCATACGTAAAAAACAATGAATTTGTTCGCATAGCATTGGCGAGAAGCGATCTATACATAGAACAGATACAGATATGACTATTATATTAGGGCATTGTAATGTAGGACTTGTTGCAGTGTTAGTTGCTTGCTGCTTTGTGGATCTATACTTGTGCACTGAATAACAGAGATGAGATAGTACATCGACTTACAATTAATTAAATTCGCTGTTCGAGAAACATTATGATTTGTGCATGAAAAAGCTGTACTTTGATCAGGATTTTGTCAACCGTACAGATTTAGCATCGCCAATGGACAAATTACCATGCTCCATTGGATATAATACGACATAACAAATCGTCTTTTAATGAAAAACTATATTAAGTACAGTAAGGCTATATTTCAATACATTGGAATTTGAAAATAATATACAGGCACTGTGAAAATGTACGATAAATTAATCCTAACCTACCTTTCAGACATTCGTATTTTGAGACTCATTTTAAACGAAAAATGTCAAAAATATGATCAATTTGAATCGAATTCTTTTACGTTGGATGAAAATGATATTATTTCTCACAATCTAATCTAAAAAAACCCTAATTTTAGATAAAATTATGTAAATAATTGATAGACTGAGAAAAATCATTTTTTGTTCACGTCTATTTAGAGGGAAATATGGCCTGTATTTTAAAGGTTTCATACATGGTGTACTTGAATTTCTACGAAACAATTATTACAAATCAATAATTACAAAAATGGCAGTGAAATCCACTACACAGATTATTACATATACTTTAGTTCTATATTTGATTCATTATTATGTAAAAAAAAAAACGGATGTAGGGGCAATTGTCTTGAACACGAAATGGGCGTTCTCATTTGAAAGTTTTACATAAACTACATTTGTGTCACCGTGTTTAAAATCATTTCACTCCGTTACCAACCACATCATTAACTCCTCGACGTTGGCATTAGTTGTCGAACGATATCGTTTATCAATGGAAAGAAAGGACAGTGGTTTTCCCATTCGCAAGGTTTGTGATTTAGTGATGCGTTCATAATGATCGTCCGTCATCAAAGTAGTTTGCTTTTATTTCATTAGGTTCTTTGTCAAACACAGATCGGTTTGGGTTACTTAATCAATGTTCTTCCACACTACAAAGATGTATATAACATAAAAAAGTAACCCTTTTTTTGGAAATTGATTGACCGGCATAAGATGGGGGTCATACTTGTAACCATGGAAACCATGTGTGCGAAGTACGTCTGTGTTTGAGTTCGATGCTTGGTTCTAAAAAAGGAAAAGAAATCTTCAGTACGCTAATACGCGCCGTTCAAAATTCTCTTTGATTTGCAACCCGTCAAACGACACGATTAACCTTTAATGAAAATGGAGTCGTAGTGAAATAGACATACCAGGGCAGACCGAGTGATGTCCCTTTTCACATGTACATTTCAACAAGTAACTAGGCAGAGAGCAGGAAACGTTAATAACTTAACAGCTAACTGCGGATCTGAATTCAAAATTACCATATAACTCTGAGTCAAAAAGAGCTCGACGGGCCAAACATAACTATCTAAAGAGAGTGAACATTTTTTTATGAAATAAGACGACCTAATGTCCATTTTGATCAGCGTTATTCCATGGCAACTCGTTAAGCTGATTTATTGATGTGAAATACTGCGACGTTGAATCAGATCGCCGCTATTGTCTCGCCACTGACAAGCTAATTCGGTGATATATGATACATACTTAGCGTATATCACAATCGATACGATACCTGTGGATTTCTTGAAACAACCATGTGATTTGATTAAGGAGAGTCTATTCCTTGCTTGCACGACCTTATACAGTTCATGGCTACAAAGTCTCTGAGCTTTTTACTATTTCAAATACGGTAACTCCCTCATGGGAAGTCCAATTCTATACCCTTTATATGACAACTCCTTTATAGAAATCTTATTAGGGGAAGCTTTTCCTAAATATACAGTTTTTATAATTGTTTCATTTTCGTCAGGGGAAAATTACTTCCCTTTTTCAGCCTACTTCGGTTTACTTTATCATAATTAGCTAATGGATAAATACTTCGCTTTCATTTGATAAAGGCTGAATAACGTAATTTTCAGAGGGAAAATAATACGTCATCATTGTAGATGACGTCATTCAATCATTTAGACTTGATATAGAGTTAGCTGCTTGCTACAGTGAAAACCAAATTGAATACAGTAGCTTGACTTTTAATGATACATTCATTTTATGACATCTGCAACTTGGAAATTTGAGATCACTTTGTTCTAGAAAATCCCAATTTTCAGTTAAAATCTATTTAAAAACGCTAGAGTCACTGTGTACATTTTTGAAATGGAAGACAAAAATTATTTATAAATTTATGTCATTTTCGAATCCAAAATGGCAGTCGAATACTGTGTTAATTTATGGAAAATGAAAGATTGATGATTTCCTAGACTGTCGACAGTCGCTCGCGCCTTTTTCCCTACGTTTTAAAACTTAAGTCGTTGCCGCGCTCCGATCCAGCGCAATACTACTATAATCGCATGCTGATATCGAGGGCCGAAGGCCCAAGCGTCTTCGGCCCTCGATATCAGTATGCGATTATAGTAGTGTTGTGCCGGAGCGGAGCGCGGCGACGACTTAATAAAACTTAGATAAAACGTAAGGGAAAAAAGGCGCGAGCGACTGTCGAAAGTCTAATGATTTCCTTGAAGCCAAGACGATACCCCCCCTCCACCCCACAATTCTTTTATTTGAAAATGACGCTTTCATATATGGAAAGAATTGAGAGAACTTTAATTTGATTTGAACTTCGATTATATATATATCTTGCCAAGCGGTAATGTACACTTTCTCGTCGCTTCCATTACCCTTTCCTTACATGTTCGATAGTTTCCGAATTAGTATTTGTTTGAATTTGTTGATAGTTGTGGGCAATACCAGTTGAAACATTGACTCGTAGTACTTTTGGGTCCATAAGAAATTATATTCATTCCGAGAAGGCTATGACTTGAATGCAGAGTCAACTATACTAATGTTTGGTCGGCATATAGTGATAATATAGTCATGCCAACTGAAAACGTGAATCTGACTCGGTAATCCAGTCAAAGCGTCGTGGGACATTTAGGACGTATACTGTCCTGAAATCTACTGGCTAAGGTTGCTGTACTTGATACTCGCTGCTTTGTGCGCACAGAATGCTCACAGTTCTTTCGCATAACGCCAATAATATGTTCACACGCCGAAATTTAATAGTGTCCAAAATAAATGAGCTTGTCACTCATTAGACAGTTTGGCTATCTCAACGATAACGGCTAAGTAGGGGGTCGTAATTGGCAAGTAAAAGGGTGTAGAATAACAACAGTTACTCCTGTCAACATTTATTGTTTTCAGATAAAGTAATTGACAACAATTACATGACGTAGACAGGGTGGTCAATTGTTGATGATAGAATACGATAGGGTTCAACCAACCCGGCAATTAACGTCCATTGATTGTTAATGGTGCCTGCAAATATGTAAACTGATACCGAAATGAACAAGTAGTCGTCAGTTATTGACATACGTTTTGCGTGTGTACTTCAAAGTTTAACACGAATACAGTGCCCTTGAACTCATTCGTGTCCTGATAATTGTTATTCTGAAATGAGTTAGGAATTCTTTGTTTCTTTTGTTACCATGGTTACTGAAAGAAAGATGCTTCACTCTTTCGCCAGATTCTCCCCCTCTATATGAGACGGAGTGCTAGTTTCACAAAAGGCAACTTCCATTTTTTTTATTCGGATTGCCGGACGTGTTTTTTTGTATCGGTGATAGTTCTCTTACAGAAACCCACTAGAGATACCCATTGTTATCTTACACACTTCATCAAACCATCTGTATACAGGGGATGATTGGGAATTAAGTATAACACCACTCTGTAACGATGACATGTTTACGCATGCGTAGTTGTCAAATTCTCAAGTCGTCAATTGCCCATTTTGTTTGCCTAGGTGCGATGTTTCAGATCTCTCGGTCACGATTAATGTGACAATTAATTTCATGCAAGTCTTTGTCATAACACCCTAAAAATAGGGTATTTTCAATATTAAACGTAAAATAACATCATAAGTTTTTCTTCACATGAAACAATAATTGGTGCAGAAAACAACTTTAGTCCTGGAGTATAGAGTTTAATGAAGAAGTTGTTCAACTCAGAGCACTTTCATCACGTATATATTAAAATCTATTTTCTTAGAGATCATGTCAATACCACTGTTTTGATAACGTAAATTAATCAGCCTCGCCATCGACTTTCAATTGATACTTGATTCACTCAGATGAATACCATGTTATTCTAATAGTTCAGTGCTTGATCGATTCTCATCTATAACATGAATATATAAATTTACGGACACGTGAGAGAAACACAGTCTTGTGTCATACAATGTATATACAGTGATTTAAGACTGACATAGGGATAGACGGACTGGAATATATGTTGACAGCCAAATAAATAAATACATACATACATACATACATACATACACACATACACACACACATACATACATACATACATACATACATACATACATACATACATACATACATACATACATACACACATACATACATATATACTGACGGGCCGACAGACAGACAGACAGACAGACAGACAGACAGACAGACAGACAGACAGACAGACAGATAGAATAGACTTAAGAACTTTTAAACTTACTCGAAAAACTCGGCAGCTGGCAAGGATCCAAGGGAAGCATTCTCAATGGAAGAGTTGAAATTATCAATTTCACTACAGTTTGGTGTATTCCAATCGTTGTTACAGGTTGTCCATGGTAGATTAGCCGTGAAGGATGAAAAGAGGTAATACACGGCCCAGGCAATGACAGTGTTATAAAAGAATGACGTGTACATATCAATGACACACAGTGCATAGCCTATACCTGGTGAGATAGATGAAATAAACATAGTATTTGGTTACAGACTCTGGCAGTGAAAATGTAATGATATTACTAACTGAGTTAATAACATTTTCTATGACAGACATTGCTGTATGTAACATATATGACATTTATACATCTGTGACATGGCACACACACAACTTGTGGCTCTTTGTCAATCAAATAAGTTATATTATTTATAGCGCTTATTTCAAACATTGCTACATTTAATAGTAAACGTTTGAAAGAATTTGATATTATTTCATCCTCAGATGTATATCTCGTTCACCAACAGTGATGTACTCTAGTACTGTCGGTTAATATAAACTGTACAAATTATTCCAATATATATAGCACCTTTTGGATTTTACTTTGATATTGTTCAAACTGACTTGGCGGCCATTTTGTATTATTTTATTAATTTGGGGTTTTTTGAAACAGTGTTAAGTGTATTTAATGTTGAGTAAAAAAATCTATAATCTTATTTACAGACCTGTCCATCAGGAGACAAATATTCCTTTGTCTCAAAGCCACTAAGAGTCCCTAATTTGTATCGACGAATATCTGATGCATATCTCGCGCATTTTGAAATGAACACTACATTAAATTACTAGATATATGAATATTCATTAGCTGAATATGACGTCAGTCAGTGATAGTTATGCTTTTATTTGCCGCCGCAAACAATCCTAAGCTATAAGCAAATATTGATTAGAAACACCAGATATAGGGACCGTTTCCAAGACGAATGCAATTATTTACGGTGTTACAATTATCAAACAATTCACGTGTACTCTCAATAATTCAACAACAATTTATGTGAATAGTGTCGGAACCTTTGATTTGTAATATTAGAAATGAACAAAGCCTAGAGAAAGGATCAAATTGTTGCTATTTCTTTCACGTGTACTTTACGAACGGCCACTTGTTGACTCCACAAGTTGAAGGGATCGGATGTTACTCGGTGTTTGAATACACAATGCAACGTAAATTTCACAAGATTGTATTTGTAACGTAAAGTCTACGCGCACGTATATATATATACATATGCAAATTGAAAAAATATATTTGCATATGATTTGCTTAGTACTTTCCTCCTGCACAGAAAAACTATTGATCGTGCAAGACATTTCTAGTTATATAAATAGATGCCATCTTTTCGATGTCAAATACACACTGTGACAAGAAGTGCACTGTAGAAGAGGTCTTTGATGACTCAAGTAGTCAAGCACATAACATTTATGATGTATTGATGAAATAGACCATCATTAGTTATTTTCAAACCTCAACTAATTTAATCTACTCCTTGATGAAATGTCATCATTTTAAAAATAAGTTTTCAGACACGGAATCGTTTACACCTTACCTTTGAATATTGGACATATCTTGCTCCAGAGACTAATGGCGCCACTGCGATGGTATTGTCCAAGAGATAACTCTAAGAAAAAGAGTGGAACTCCGCCGAACACAGCCATTATGCAGTAAGGTATAAGAAACGCACCTGTAAATAAGATACACAGGTTAAAATATAGATACAATGTTCCTGACAAACATCTGTACATAGATAAAAATACACCGCTTTATGATATAATTACATAGTGGCTGAGTTGTATTTACTATTGGAGGTTAATCCAGGCATACTCTAATATTGGGGGTTAATCCAGGCATACTCTACTATTGGGGGGTTAATCTAGGCATACTCTACTATTGGAGGTTAATTCAGGCATACTCTACTATTGGGGGGTTAATCTAGGCATACTCTACTATTGGAGGTTAATTCAGGCATACTCTACTATTGGGGGGTTAATCTAGGCATACTCTACTATTGGAGGTTAATTCAGGCATACTCTACTATTGGGGGGTTAATCTAGGCATACTCTACTATTGGAGGTTAATTCAGGCATACTCTACTATTGGGGGGTTAATCCAGGCATACTCTACTATTGGGGGGTTAATCTAGGCATACTCTACTATTGGAGGTTAATTCAGGCATACTCTACTATTGGGGGGTTAATCTAGGCATACTCTACTATTGGAGGTTAATTCAGGCATACTCTACTATTGGGGGGTTAATCTAGGCATACTCTACTATTGGAGGTTAATCCAGGCATACTCTACTATTGGGGGGTTAATCTAGGCATACTCTACTATTGGAGGTTAATCCAGGCATACTCTAATATTGGGGGGTTAATCTAGGCATACTCTACTATTGGAGGTTAATTCAGGCATACTCTACTATTGGGGGGTTAATCTAGGCATACTCTACTATTGGAGGTTAATTCAGGCATACTCTACTATTGGGGGGTTAATCCAGGCATACTCTACTATTGGGGGGTTAATCTAGGCATACTCTACTATTGGAGGTTAATTCAGGCATACTCTACTATTGGGGGGTTAATCTAGGCATACTCTACTATTGGAGGTTAATTCAGGCATACTCTACTATTGGGGGGTTAATCTAGGCATACTCTACTATTGGAGGTTAATCCAGGCATACTCTACTATTGGGGGGTTAATCTAGGCATACTCTACTATTGGAGGTTAATCCAGGCATACTCTAATATTGGGGGGTTAATCTAGGCATACTCTACTATTGGAGGTTAATTCAGGCATACTCTACTATTGGGGGGTTAATCTAGGCATACTCTACTATTGGAGGTTAATTCAGGCATACTCTAATATTGGGGGGTTAATCTAGGCATACTCTACTATTGGAGGTTAATTCAGGCATACTCTACTATTGGGGGGTTAATCTAGGCATACTCTACTATTGGAGGTTAATCCAGGCATACTCTAATATTGGGGGGTTAATCTAGGCATACTCTACTATTGGAGGTTAATTCAGGCATACTCTACTATTGGGGGGTTAATCCAGGCATACTCTACTATTGGGGGGTTAATCTAGGCATACTCTACTATTGGAGGTTAATTCAGGCATACTCTACTATTGGGGGGTTAATCTAGGCATACTCTACTATTGGAGGTTAATTCAGGCATACTCTACTATTGGGGGGTTAATCTAGGCATACTCTACTATTGGAGGTTAATCCAGGCATACTCTACTATTGGGGGGTTAATCTAGGCATACTCTACTATTGGAGGTTAATCCAGGCATACTCTAATATTGGGGGGTTAATCTAGGCATACTCTACTATTGGAGGTTAATTCAGGCATACTCTACTATTGGGGGGTTAATCTAGGCATACTCTACTATTGGAGGTTAATTCAGGCATACTCTACTATTGGGGGGTTAATCCAGGCATACTCTACTATTGGGGGGTTAATCTAGGCATACTCTACTATTGGAGGTTAATTCAGGCATACTCTACTATTGGGGGGTTAATCTAGGCATACTCTACTATTGGAGGTTAATTCAGGCATACTCTACTATTGGGGGGTTAATCTAGGCATACTCTACTATTGGAGGTTAATCCAGGCATACTCTACTATTGGGGGGTTAATCTAGGCATACTCTACTATTGGAGGTTAATCCAGGCATACTCTAATATTGGGGGGTTAATCTAGGCATACTCTACTATTGGAGGTTAATTCAGGCATACTCTACTATTGGGGGGTTAATCTAGGCATACTCTACTATTGGAGGTTAATCTAGGCAAACTCTACTATTGGGGGGTTAATCTAGGCATACTCTACTATTGGGGGGTTAATCTAGGCATACTCTACTATTGGGGGGTTAATCTAGGCAAACTCTGAGCTTTGTGGTGACGAACGATTCTGAATTAAATTTAAAGCAGTACGATCTTTAAACCACCATACTCATATTCACCACCACCACCACCATCACCACAACCACCATCACCACCACCACCACCACAACCACCACCACCACCACAACCTCCACCACCACCACCATCACCACCACCACCACTACAACCACCACCACCACCACCATCACCACCACCACCATCACCATCTCCACAACCACCATCACCACCACCACCACCACCACCATCATCATCGTCGTCATCATCATCATCATCATCATCATCATCATCATCGTCATCATCACTTTTAACCTCAAACCACTATCTAGACGACGTAGTTTACATACTATTAGGTTTATCTCGTAAAGTTCTGACTAAAATATGTTATTTAATATAATCTGATAACTCTGCTGCGTAATCCGCTATTGAGATGGAAATTGACAGATTGTCAGTTAAACTTGACCCTTATTAGTTCTGTCCAATTTGCTTTTGCACACTGAATGTGGTGTCACATGGCAGCTTTGTCAATAAAGCTGATAGCTATACCATTAAAGCGAAAGTAGGATGCCATAGCGGTATGTTTGCAACATTTCAATTCATACTTGTACTCTATACACAATACTATAAGTAGATGTTGAGAAGTAAGCATGGGACATTGGTTTATGTGGTTCTTGACGACCTGAGTAATTCCAACCTTTACTTAGCCACCGCTGATTAAACACAATTATACGAAAATTGTCGAATGCAGAAAGAGAGAGAGAGAGAGAGAGAGAGAGAGAGAGAGAGAGAGAGAGAGAGAGAGAGAGAGAGAGAGAGAGAGAGAGAGAGAGAGAGAGAGAGAGAGAGAGAGAGAGAGAGAGAGAGAGAGAGAGAGAGAGAGAGAGACGGGCGGACGGACGGACGGATGGATAGATGTTAAACAGACAGACGTACGTACGTACATACATACATACATACATACATACATACATACATACATACATACATACATACATACATACATACATACATACAGACAGACAGACAGACAGACAGACAGACAGACAGACAGGCAGGCAGACAGAGTAATACAGACAATGGACCAATGAAATGGGTAACATTTTGAGAAATAGAAAAATGAGAATGGGAGTAGTAAGGTGTAAAAGACATAAAGAAAGGGAAAAGATCAGAATAGCGGCCAGGCTTGCAACACTTGTATTCACTGCTAACTGTGTAAATGTCGATGTGTTGGTATTTTGTTTAGATGTAGGACGACTGTTATATTAAATAATTTGACATCGTATCTGTGAAGGGCAATCTTTGACGTAAGTGTACACAGTAAGAATGAAATCAATATAATTATTGGCCAATTTATTCATTCAGTATTACATGTCATTTCTCCTAAGCTAACAGAGTAGTACCCCAATGGTCGAACTCTTGCCTTTCACACCGTCGAACGTTCATTCCACAGTATATCATTAATATGGCCAATTGAAATATCAAAGGAGTGTCGACTACGTCGTAGGTTGGATATTTATTTTGTTCAGCGAAGTGTGCAATACCAGTTTATGTTTCACTAGTCACGGTTCTATGTCGTGTTTTACTGCGATTGACCCCAACGTAGACCAAACATTATATGTCTTATCCATTCCACTTGAAGGACAGTGACTTAGTTTTAAAAAAACCTTCACGCACCTTACACACACCATTTGTACAAATAAGCCCGATTTCAGCGTAAATCTACGACGCCTAAATAATCAAGGCAAGCGACAAACTGCCCAATGACCAAGGCTTGTTCACACACAGACTGGGTCTTCAACGTCAAATGATAAACATCCACATCCGACATTTTTAATGAAGTGAATGATCTTGTTCACTAAATCGGAGCTTTTAACCAATTATTCCGTCACTTGTTGACACGACTTGTCATTGCTACATCTATGCTAAGAACATGGAATCTATCTGTACATACGGCGTGTAGTATACAGCGGTTCAAACTAAAACTTTACGAAAGTGTAATATTTCTAAGAATGAAAGGTGACGTAAGGTCAATGTCAAGGGTACAAACTGAAAAAAATGAAGTTGAATGAATGATAAGAACGTACCTCCTCCGTTTTTATAGCATATGTAGGGGAACCGCCAAATATTGCCAAGATCAACTGCAAACCCGATGACCGACAACAGAAAGTCTATCTTCTTTCCCCACGTTTGTCGCCCGTCGTCAGCCTCCTTGCTATCTTGGTCCTTGACGAGACCGAGCGTACTCTCTGTGATGGGAACTTTGGTCATGGTTGGTTCACCGCCCATTTTTTGTCCTTCAAAGTTGTCTTTGTTAGGTTTTGCATTGGAAGTTGCATTAAGTCCGGACAGACTGTTGGTTCTCGCGGTAAAAGTGGTCGTTCCACCGCTGGCATCCTGCAGCGTGACCCGAACTTCTGAATTTCTTCTGTCTCCTTCATCAGCAGTCGGCCCGCCGTTGACATCACCAGTTCGGTCGAAGGCCAAATTGTCCACGCTCCTGTTCGTGTTTCCTTGCTGAGAACTTCCCTTCTTTGACCGATCCATCGTACCGTCTCTGAATCTACGAGTGGGCGTTTCACGCGCGGAGACGACAATTTTTTTTTGCAGGAATCGTCAGAAAAAGACGCCCTTTAAACAAAGTTGTGAATTTTGTTGTAAAAAAGAAACGAAATATATCCTAGGATAATTTCAGTTCCTTAATAGTGAATGTAACATTGGCATCGCTACCAGATCTAGAGGCATCGGGCTCCACTCAAGTTTACACAAGATTGAAGTGCCACGGCCTGAAGACAGAGCGAGCTAACTTGGGATGCAAGACTTTGGAGTGAGAATGAAGGCGGCGACTCGACGCACTGCGTAGTTATTTTAAAACCCAGGATTTGTGGCAAGATGGATATCCTGGAAACAACTTGGCGACCTGCAATGAAAAGAGTAAAATAATGAGAAAATAATGAAATATATTAGACATGGACCACCTGAGAGCAATGTGACCAACCAACGCACAATGATGCTAAATCTCGCACACTGAAATAGGAAATGAGTAAGCTGGGCATCGAATTGGACACAAAATGACAAGAACCAAAAACACTACTTGGGCAAAGCGAAGAGGCCATTTACGGTACCGTGTAAATTCCATCGCTGTCGTCAAAGGACGGCTTGACTACGTATCGTGTTCGAGGCGTGTTTCTCTTAGCTCCGAAAATGAGTTAACACGGTTGGACAAAAGCCAGTAGCTTGACTGAACACAAGACTGTTATGTCTTACTAAGAGGTGTGGTATAAGTTGTCAATAGACGATGACAGAAATAGAAATACACACATTAACTTCAAGCAGCGCTCAGCGCAGAGTGAGCTTTCACACGGAATGACTTCCGTTGAAATGTACAAGCAATATACAAGTAGCTTGGCGATATATTACCCTCATCTATGAAATCCACACCTGATCAAATTGAAATTTTCATCAAGCTACACATTTGCATTGGACGCAGAGAAACAAATAAAAATCATCATTTTTAACGAAGTTTCAAGATTGAAGTAGTCTTTCAAAATTTCGAAATAAAGGAAAATGGGAAGTTAGATTTTTAAAAAAAAATCAAATGCCGTAAAGGTAGGTAATAGCTTATGAAAAGAAAATGGTTATACAAAGAAAAAAAATATCACGATGTATTTTTTCTCAACTAGGCTTAATTGGTGCATAAGTATAAAACTGATTAGATGTATGGGGCGTAGATGAAATTGAGTTTCAAACGTCACGAATTCTCAGATTCTACCAACAGCAAATACCACACAATACCATTGCAATACAAAAAAAATGTTTTTTAAATACATTTTAAGAGAAAAAGTAATAACTGAATTTGAAATATGATGCATAAATTTGTTAGTAAAACCCCTAATGTGCAATGGCTAGAATTCTTATTTGCGACTCAGGCTGAGAGCAATGCTCTATAATTGTGGCTATCATAATTGCCGTGTTAAAGATTTTCAAACATACGAACTCCAGCGTTCACTGAGAAAATATTGCAGATAACACACCAGTGAAATATAATATGACCGTGACAGAATCTGGCATACGGCGGCCAAATCAATACCAAGCTAGTAAAATATATTGTTAAATATGTAATGTTCACTGTTTCACTGCTGTGGTTTACAGCTCGAATAATACTTGATTCTCTTTTTCTTTCTGTGTCCATCGTCATGCACCTAGATGACAATGTAATCTACACAGCCTACTCCCAAGGATTGGTAACTCCTATATAGATTTTAGAAAGGTGCTTCAAGCCCTCCACTGTATAAACTTGAGGGGCACACTATTCACTTGTTAACTTTTTAAGATTCTACAAGAAATTACTGTTTAGATGTAAAATTCGTGCAAACCAGACACTAAAAGCACAATCCAACTCTGCACACCACACCACAACACAACACAACACAACACAACACGACACGACACGACATGGCAAGGCACGGCACGGCACAGAACAGAACAGCACAGCTCAGCACGTGCACAGCACAGCATATCACACAACACAACACAACACAACACAACACAACACAACACAACATTTACATAACTGTATTGTATATTCCCGGAACATAAGAAATACGATTTTTTTCATTTTGTGTTGTTTTGATTTTGTTTGGTATGGTTTGATTTGATATGATATGGTTTGATAAGATTTGAATTCACATACACATGATACACATA
Organism: Glandiceps talaboti; assembly: GCF_964340395.1. Lineage (NCBI taxonomy): Eukaryota > Metazoa > Hemichordata > Enteropneusta > Spengelidae > Glandiceps > Glandiceps talaboti. Next base: position 19,800,849 of record NC_135566.1, on the reverse strand, counting down.
CAGTTTTATTACGGTTTAATATTGTGGGATAAGTTAGATGTGTCGGTCAATTATACGTCATAATGACGTCATCATTAGTGAAACGATCAAGTTACTCGTATAGTAGTTGGTTTCATCATAGAAATTTGAATTCTAATCCGTAACAGTTGTTACTCTTATGAACCCACCGGTGTTGGTAACCTAATCAAGATACATAGTGGTGGTTGGAGTGGAAACTTCCATCCAAATGTAAACATCTCTAGGCGTGTTTGTTGTATATTCTATTTGTGTATTTAATCCCAAACATTGTCACAGTATATGTATTGTCCTGACCCCATCTACGGTGTTTCTAACAACCTAGGGGCGAGATCAATAGTTCAATGTAGGATAAAAAACTAAATTCTTTTAGTTAGACCTCAGATCCCCCAACCATAACCCTTTCTAACTTAATTGGCCAAAGTTGATAATTGTTTCAGGCAGCACAATCAATTCAAATCAGTATGTAGTAGTATGTGGTGCTATGAATATAAAGCCAGTATGTAGTAGTATGTGGTGCTATGAATATAAAGCCAGTATGTAGTAGTATGTGGTGCTATGAATATAAAGCCAGTATGTAGTAGTATGTAGTGCTATGAATATAAAGCCAGTATGTAGTAGTATGTGGTGCTATGAATATAAAGCCAGTATGTAGTAGTATGTAGTGCTATGAATATAAAGCCAGTATGTAGTAGTATGTGGTGCTATGAATATAAAGCCAGTATGTAGTAGTATGTAGTACTATGAATACAAAGCCAGTATGTAGTAGTATGTAGTGTTATGAATATAAAGGCAGTATGTAGTAGTATGTAGTGCTATGAATATAAAGGCAGTATGTAGTAGTATGTAGTGCTATGAATACAAAGCCAGTATGTAGTAGGATGTAAGTGCTATAAATATAAAGCCAGTATGTAGTAGTATGTAGTGCTATGAATACAAAGCCAGTATGTAGTAGTATGTAGTGCTATGAATACAAAGCCAGTATGTAGTAGTATGTGGTGCTATGAATACAAAGCCAGTATGTAGTAGTATGTGGTGCTATGAATACAAAGCCAGTATGTAGTAGTATGTGGTGCTATGAATACAAAGCCAGTATGTAGTAGTATGTGGTGCTATGAATACAAAGCCAGTATGTAGTAGTATGTGGTGCTATGAATACAAAGCCAGTATGTAGTAGTATGTAGTACTATGAATGCAAAGTCAGTATGTAGTAGTATGTGGTGCTATGAATACAAAGCCAGTATGTAGTAGTATGTGGTGCTATGAATACAAAGCCAGTATGTAGTAGTATGTAGTACTATGAATGCAAAGTCAGTATGTAGTAGTATGTGGTGCTATGAATACAAAGCCAGTATGTAGTAGTATGTGGTGCTATGAATACAAAGCCAGTATGTAGTAGTATGTAGTACTATGAATGCAAAGTCAGTATGTAGTAGTATGTGGTGCTATGAATACAAAGCCAGTATGTAGTAGTATGTAGTACTATGAATGCAAAGCCAGTATGTAGTAGTATGTGGTGCTATGAATACAAAGCCAGTATGTAGTAGTATGTAGTACTATGATGAATGCAAAGCCAGTATGTAGTAGTATGTAGTACTATGAATACAAAACCAGTATGTAGTAGTATGTAGTGCTATGAATACAAAACCAGTATGTAGTAGTATGTAGTGCTATGAATACAAAGCCAGTATGTAGTAGTATGTAGTACTATGAATATAAAGTCATTATGTAGTAGTATGTAGTGCTATGAATACAAAGCCAGTATGTAGTAGTATGTAGTGCTATGAATGCAAAGCCAGTATGTAGTAGTATGTAGTACTATGAATACAAAACCAGTATGTAGTAGTATGTAGTGCTATGAATGCAAAGCCAGAATGTAGTAGTATGTAGTACTATGAATACAAAACCAGTATGTAGTAGTATGTAGTGCTATGAATATAAAGCCAGAATTAGTAGTATATAGTACTATGGATATAAAGTCATTATGTAGTAGTAAGTAGTGCTATAAATACAAAGCCAGTATGTAGTAGTATGTAGTGCTATGAATACAAAGCCAGAATGTAATAGTGTATAGTACTATGCCAAAGCCAGTATGTAGTAGTATGTAGTACTATGAATACAAAGCCAGTATGTAGTAGTATGTAGTACTATGAATACAAAGCCAGTATGTAGTAGTATGTAGTGCTATGAATACAAAGCCAGAATGCAGTAGTATTTTGTGTCGAATGAGACCTAATGGCGTAACCCCCCCACCCCACTTAACTAATCACGTTTTCTATCCTACATTGAACTATTGATCTCGTCCATAGTCATCAACATGACTCACCCAATTAAAAGACACCGTTACTAACATATATCAGATCCCTTCCCTAATATTATCGAATTTATAGACATCTACCATTGGCATTACCTTTCCATGTCGATTTCAGAAGGAGCAATTCAAACTGTGACGTTTGAAAGTGAAATGTAACATTTGTACTTGGGAAAGAGAACGATATTACCTTGCGCAATCACCATGTTAGCAGAGTAGAAAAAAACAACATTAATTTTAATCCTAGCGTTAGGAATTAATTGAATCAGAGGAAAGTTACGAAAGGAATTTTGTAGGTCAAAGTTCGCGTGGGAATGTTAAAAGAAACTGTATGTTCTGCCTACGGTGTACGTCTTCACTCTGGCTTTAATTAGCATATAGGTTCTAATTAGCATATCGGTCATCCACAACATTCGGTGTATGATTTCACAATGTTATTGCCTTCGAGGCAAAATAGGACATTTTTAATGTCGGAAGTCAGTTTGTGGATCTATTGTGCCAAAATACAGTGAGTGGTTTCATTGAAATATATTTTACTTTTGAGTTTTGTCACTTATTAATACCGACTTTTGTTATACTTTATCGGTGATTAAGTAAGTCTAGGGGGTCTGTCATCCATCATAAATAAAAGAATATTGAGTGTATTAAAATGGATTCTTTATTCATCCTAAAGACTGTATTCAATAATAATTCAATAAATTGGGCATTCTTTATGGAAAATAGAGTTATATGTGTTGTTGAAATACGAAAATTCGTGTTTTGTGCGCAGTGTGTGTGGTATGGAGAGAGAGAGAGAGAGAGAGAGAGAGAGAGAGAGAGAGAGAGAGAGAGAGAGAGAGAGAAGGAGAGAGAGAGCGAGAGAAGGAGAGAGAGCGCGTGGATGAGTGTGTGTGTGTTTGCTTGTATGCATACATGTATGTATGTATGCATGTATGCATGTATGTATATATATGTATGTATGTGTGTATGTATGTATGTATGTATGTATGTATGTATGTATGTATGTACGTACGTACGTACGTACGTACGTACGCAGTTTACGTGGTATGGAGAGAGAGAGAGAGAGAGAGAGAGAGAGAGAGAGAGAGAGAGAGAGAGAGAGAGAGAGAGAGAGCGCGTGGATGTGTGTGTGTGTTTGCTTGTATGTATGTATGTATGTATGTATGTATGTATGTATGTATGTATGTATGTATGTATGTATGTATGCATGAATGCATGTGTGTATATATATGTATATATGTATGTATGTATGTATGTATGTATGTATGTATGTATGTATGTATGTATAAGTGATTTAGTTATTACATGAAATATCTTAACATACACATCATAAGTTGATAGCTTGATAAAGCAAATTGAAATGTATTCGTAATATTTCACTGCTCAAAATGTTCACAAAATTTACGCTCAGAGTGATTAAATTCTTTCAAGTAATCATTGTAACAGTTTAAAAGTAGGTTTATTACTTCGTTCTTGAACTTGGCTGCTATTATCTGCTATTATTTCCAATAGATTTTCATTAATGTATGTGTAGTTATTTGGCATGTGTAATATAGCCTCGACCTTATTCTACCGATAAACGTTGTACGAAGTCACCTGTTGCGAGACGTCTGTTTAGATTTACTAAAGTAATGCTGTTATTGATGTATGATTGCTCTCCTTCCATTACGATAGATTGGTCTTAAAGAATTGTTAGTCATTACGGTTTGCCATATATCACGTATTATTCAGTTTCACTTCTTCCGATAAGAGAGAAACATTCACATGGCTACTAATTAAATGATGGAGGAAACCATAGTGGCCCAGGAACATGAATAATTCATTACAATTTGAATACTTGTCGATTCCATTATAAGCTTTATTTTTTTCATACTGTTTATTGGAAACTGAGTTCATTTTTTGACTCATACCATGACCTCAGTGATTCAAAAATATTTCGCTATTGCTCAGAATAGAACAAAAAGTATACGTAGAGAGCCCCCTAACCAATCAAAATCAGCATCTACATGTACACCCCAATCAAAACCATTTAGACTAAAACAAGTACATGTACTACGACCGTTGTACAACCACACCTCCGCCGCCACAAACCACCACCACCACCACCACAGGCACAGAAAAGGGATTCGCGCGCGTGTTAAGTTCAGTTAACGGGAATTATTATACTTTATTATTTTTATTGTTTGTTTGTTTGTTTGTTTGTGTGTTTGTTTGTTTGTGTGTTTGTTTGTTTTTAACTTGAATAGAGCCAGTGTTTGTTGTTTCATATGACAGTTTGTGATCAACTTTGTAACGGAACTTGAGTCGACTGCGATATGAATGTAATCCGATGTGACATACTTTATAAATATGAGCTCAGTTGATTTCACTCCTTCAATAAAAACAAGTCAAAATTAACTGTTTTTTTTATCTCGATGTAGTGGAAATCATCATTTTTATATTATTAGTTGTTTTACTCAAAGAAGATAAGAAGGTTTGTAGTATGAAACTATGATGTACGTCACGTGGTTGAATGACGTAAATTACTCATATTGCATAATTACGAATTGCTTCCATTGACCGGGTTATAGAAATCCGCCAGTGTGCGGCCTAATCGGTGCCTAATGACGGGTGTTTCAGCAGAATGATTCGGTAAAATCAATACATTAATTACAAATTTTGGTGTCTTCCTCTTTAATATCACCGTCTTTAGGTTTGCATATTCTTAGACATATTACTCGTCGACGTAGATTACCCCACATAGTCACATGCATGGTCATATGGTATAGGTACTTCGTGCTAATAATGTTGATAAGGTATCATAATATTGTGGCATTGAACTTCAACAACCCCCCCCCCCCCCTTGCAATTATATTGTTTACTGTATCCGATACGTTTTTAAGGACACTGGTTTCAAATTCCCGCCCTTGACTTTCATGTTAAGGTCGCTCAGCCATGCGCAGGTGTTAAGAGAATGGTTTTCAAATTAACTTTGACAACAACACAATACAAAATGATTGGTTAAAAGTCGCTCATTCGTAGCATTAATACCATTAGTGCATACACTATGCTAAGTCATCTATATATGATTCGATGTGATTCAAAGATTAACAAATTGAGCGGGTGATGTTGTAGTATATACAGTATAAAAGTGTCTATATCATATATCAGAGAGAGAGAGAGAGAGAGAGAGAGAGAGAGAGAGAGAGAGAGAGAGAGAGAGAGAGAGAGAGAGAGAGAGAGAGAGAGAGAGAGCGTGCGTGCGTGCGTGAGTGTGTGTGTGTGTGTGTGTGTGTGTGTGTGTGTGTGAGTGAGTAAGTGAGTGAGTGAGGGAGTTAGTGAGTGAGTGAGTGAGTGAGAAAAACAAAACATACGCAGACAGACAGACAGACAGACAGACAGACAGACAGATAGACAAATATACACAAACAGAAAGATAGACAGGGAGACAGAGACGCAGAGACAATGAACAAGACAGAGACAGACACAGACAGAGGGACATAGGAAACCCAACAACAGAGAGACAACGACAAACAGACAGACAGACAGACAGACAGACAGGCAGACAGACAGTCAGACAGACAGACAGACGGATGGACTGACGGACGGACGGACGGACGAACAGACAGACGGACGGACGGACGGACGGACGGACGGACGGACGGACGGACAGACAGACAGACAGATAGATAGATAGATAGATAGATAGATAGATAGATAGATAGATAGATAGATAGATAGATAGATAGATAGATAGATAAACAGATAGACAGATAGATAGATAGATAGATAGATAGATAGATAGATAGATAGATAGATAGATAGATAGATAGATAGATAGATAGATAGATAGATAGATAGATAGATAGATAGATAGATAGATAGATAAAGGGAGGGCCATAGATAAAGTTAGCGAGGTTTCGAGCTTACAGATGGTGATAGATCTTCGAATCCAGTATAAGACATTGACGCTTGTCAGTATTTGATAAACAATTCACAGGGATAGAATAATGTACACGACTTTGTGAACAGAAGTATATACAGATAGATATCTACTGACTGTCTTATAGTCACACAAGTATATCTTCCTTCTGTTTTGTTACCGTCTCTAGTCATTCACTTCATGGATTCCAGGCTGTATGTATATAACTTAATTTATTTCCTTTATTTTAGTCTCCCAACAAATGTAGATAAGATGCAAAACATGAAAATAGAGTAGTCTATGTCTTAGTTGCCCGTCTAGTATAGTCCTGTCTCATTCAAAGGATCGCCGGTGACAAGTTAAAAGTATATAAGTAAACCACCCACTGCGAAAATTGCTGGCGAAAATTTACGAGTACCAGCGGGGAATGAATCAAAGTGCCTTAAAGTAGTTCGACGTTGTATTTATAATATAAAATCATTCATGATAATATAATGCGACATATTTAGTTTATTATTAAAATTGCTGTCAAAACGTCAGGGTCAGAATGATCAACAGCAGGGTCAAGGTCAAGCCGCTGACAAATGCCGTATCAAGTAACCTTGATAACCTTTGTGAACTTGTGACGTTGGGATACGCGCCAAAAAGACTGCTCAGAGGGCCAAGCAAATTTTCTGCGGTCACGGTGGTGAGCAATGCTGCCCCGGGTATGTGGAAAGAATGGCCCCCTGTAAACGCTTTCACTGTATATATTTTCGCTCTGAATGTCTTTATCTGGCAGTAAGGAATGATTTAGTTGTCTGGTATTCTGTCATTGTGATATGGTCGACAGTAATTTATGAATTTCACGCCGAAGTTTGTGGTGTAATTGAAGTAGTTTTAGTAAATGGTGATCACACAGATAGTGTTTATGTTGTAATCAAACTGCAAGTCCCGCACACCACATTCAGCTGTAGCCACGTATAATGCGTTAGGACTTCTCAACAGAAATGATGTGCGCCATCAACGATAGCCTTGATATTTTTAATAGAAGGGACCGACCACTCCTTTTTAAATCGCGTTATTTACACCAAAATGCTTTCAATGGTTTCAGGTCATGGGGAGGTCATAGAAAGAAGGAGAATACATAAAATGCTATTTGTTTAGATTCACCAGCATTGAAATGGTATGCATCAAGAGTTTATAAAAGAACACGAAAATCAAATTGATTGGTCATCACAGTAATTCACTTTCCCTCGTTTGCTATTTCATATTGAACAATCACTTGTACTTCAAGGTTCCAATTCAGGAACATTTTCCCAAAACTGATTTCAGAATGTCATATGCAAACAATTTGCTTCACAAAACCATAAATATTGGGGGGGGGGGGATTCAAATAATGTAATGTTCAACATATGACGAAAACGTACATATATTGAAGAAATAGAGTTCTAGAGTTGCGACCTACAAGTACTACGATAATAGCCTAATAAAACTAACATGGTCTAGGATAAGGGTATCCTATATGCCCGGTGATTAATTACATTCGGCTATTTTTACAGAAATAATCACCAGAAGAAGACCAAGTCACTACATATTCTTGCCTCGGACCTTGGACTAACCGTTTTAGACTAACCTTTCACCACCTGCTTGTGTTCGTACACGCACTCCTAGAAAGTGGTACTAGGTAAATAGAGCCGAAGTGTCTTGAATCTCATTCCCGTGTAAAACAATGTACGTATACGATTTGGTGACTTCTATCTGGTCTTTCTACCGACTGTTCTTAGATTACAGCAACCCTAGTATCGCGTGCAATCTGCTGGGCAATATCTAGTAACATAAACTATAGCCGCCTTGGCCTGTCGACTTGGTATGTTTACGGTCCACTCACTTCCTTGACCTATTTCCGAGTCGTCTTTCGTCCGCTGTGCGTCCGTCCTAACGAAAACTAGGCTGTAGTGCGGACATTCAATTCGACGTGGAAAATACAATCACCGTACTTTCAAACGACGATGTGTAGAGTCGACTTTGCTGGAGTGTCACTTTGATGCTTATAACAAATCTTAAAGTACTCTAATTCAATAGCTTACCTGGTACACGGTTGTTGTGTCGAAGCCTGTCGGACGCGAAATAATCTCAATTCATGAATAGAAGTCTTTTGATCGCCCCCAAAAGAAAGTGCCGTGTCATATAACCTTCAACCCCATCATATATAATACGGTGTCCTTTCTTTAATTGTTTAGTTCTGTGTTTTTTCATCAGCAGAAAGCTTTTTTTCAATTAAACCTGCACTAACTGCAACTGAAATATTTTTTCATCAAGGAACCAAATATATATTCACTAAAAATGGTCAATTACTTGTAAAAAGACATTGTATTGTTAATTAGTGGTCTGTCCGTAGGGTGGTGTGGAACCTAGAATCAATTTGATTTGATTTATCAAGTATACAGTGACAAACAGTACGTTCATCAATAGGTGATTCAATACTATTCACGGTGTACGATATTGCAAGTAAGTTATTGTATCTAACAAAACATTTAAAATAAAATATGTTCAGCTTTAATGTAGCGAGTACTAGTATGTAATGTAGTACTAGTATGTAATGTAGTACTAGTTTGTAATGTAGTACTAGTATGTAATGTAGTACTAGTATGTAATGTAGTACTAGTATGTAATGTAGTACTAGTATGTAATGTAGTATAGTAATGTAATGTAGTACTAGTATGTAATGTAGTATAGTAATGTAATGTAGTACTAGTATGTAATGTAGTATAGTAATGTATGTAATATAGTACTAGTATGTAATGTAGTACTAGTATGTAATGTAGTATAGTAATGTATGTAATGTAGTACTAGTATGTAATGTAGTACTAGCATGCAATGTAGTATAGTAATGTATGTTATGTAGTATAGTAATGTATGTAATGTAGTACTAGTATGTAATGTAGTATAGTAATGTATGTAATGTAGTACTAGTATGTAATGTAGTATAGTAATGTATGTAATATAGTACTAGTATGTAATGTAGTATAGTAATGTATGTAATGTAGTACTAATATGTAATGTAGTATAGTAATGTGTGTAATGTAGTATATAGTAATGTATGTAATGTAGTACTAGTATGTAATGTAGTATAGTAATGTATGTAATGTAGTACTAGTATGTAATGTAGTATAGTAATGTATGTAATGTAGTACTAATATGTAATGTAGTATAGTAATGTATGTAATGTAGTACTAGTATGTAATGTAGTATAGTAATGTATGTAATATAGTACTAGTATGTAATGTAGTATAGTAATGTATGTAATGTAGTACTAATATGTAATGTAGTATAGTAATGTATGTAATGTAGTACTAGTATGTAATGTAGTATAGTAATGTATGTAATATAGTACTAGTATGTAATGTAGTATAGTAATATATGTAATGTAGTACTAATATGTAATGTAGTATAGTAATGTATGTAATGTAGTACTAGTGTGTAATGTAGTATAGTAATGTATGTAATGTAGTACTAGTATGTAATGTAGTATAGTAATGTATGTAATGTAGTACTAGTATGTAATGTAGTATAGTAATGTATGTAATGTAGTACTAGTATGTAATGTAGTATAGTAATGTATGTAATGTAGTACAATGTACTAGTATGTAATGTAGTATAAGCAATTGCCGCACGTTGGACCAGCCGTCGACAAATTAGAATCGCGGTAACTACTTGATCCATAAGTCAAGAAGAGGACAAGAAAGATAACATTTCAAATCTTGCTCATATCTTTGATATTATACATTTATGAGTTTTCATTTCACTTGGATGAAGATACTAGCATAGGGTTTCTGTCAATACATGCCTTCGATGGCATTAATGTCGTTTTCTGGCTTTGTTAGCACATTTGATGTTATGATAGGGATTTCATCAACGTGAACGTTTATTAAGTCATCTAATCGTTGAATTGTTCTGCCTGAATATCTTATTTCAGTTCTGCTAATAATACGTGATGGTGAAAAATACTCCTGTAAGATAGAATACATCGACGTAAACCACAGCCTCTTTTACGGCACCGTCCAAGACCGCTCTGTCGCGGAAGAAATATAAAATAGCTGTAACTGCTGTTATCGTCACATTGATGAAGAAATATAAACAGTTCTGGGTTTCGAGAATGGTTGAATACTACAGGTTCAGATACCTTGCAATGTATTAAATTACTATAGTACTCCCACAACTTGATGGTATTCAGCTTGCACCCGACCCTTTAATACAACACATACTGAACGCATTGAGTCCAAAGGAAACACGGGTCATGCGCACAGTCGTTTTATATTGAACACATATTGCCTGGCCTTGAGGGCTATAGCACCCGTTTATTACACCCGAGGGACTGTGAGTTACCGGAATGACATGCTATTTCCCGAGGCCAAAGGCCGAAATAGCATGTGATTCTGGTAACTCATAGTCACGAGGGGGTAATGAACGGGTGCTATAGCCCGAATATAGGCCAGGCAATATGTGTTTTATAATATACCTCATGCTGTGAACTCGCAGTAGCAGACGACATCGTCAGAAGCTGCCATTTTGACCTGCTGTGAACGTGTGGTGGTCACGTATCCATGTAAAAGTTGATGGAACTATTTCCCTAGGGAAATAGTCATTCTATTTTCCTATCACGTGACTGATTCTAGCGAATCATGGCACAGCATTATCACTAGGTATATTATAAATTTCAATATGGTTTTATACAATAATCCTATGTTTGTGTGCGGGAGCGTGCGTTTAGCTATCTTATTAGTTGTCTAGTTATTATGATTTTGCATAATATTGAGATGATTCATTATGATTTAATCTGTATACCAACTTTAAAGGGAAACACCACTCCAGGAAATAAAGACATTTTTCTAAACTATGGGTTTGGAGAGTCATTTCAGGATTTTGTATCATCTACAATTAATACTTGCGATTTCAGAGAAACATCAAGTTAATCTTGTGCCTTTATAGGGTATCTTTGCTATGGTCCATTGCATTGTTGCATGCGGAGTCAGCAGAAATAATATTTTCATGTTTTTTACAATGAATATTCATGAGAGATGTTTTAAACTGAGGGGAATAAGCATGAAAATACAATTTCTGTTTGATTCTCCAGAACTCATATGTTATGAAAATGCCTTTATTTCATGGAGTAGCGTTCCCTTTAATTGAAAGTGTGATAGGAAAAGCTACGGAGGTACTTGCTAAATTAGGGATCATGGACGCTGAAGACCATCTTGTACACCAGGATATTCATAGTAGGCCCCTATGATGATATAGCAGAGCAAGTACAGGGGTTGGACTGATGTATGGAAATATACTCAATGGAAAATACAATGCAAATTGTCATCTATTTCAACTCGATTCATCCAGTGTTACAAGATCAAGAGGTCATCCACTAAAGTGTGGATGTTATCAATCTAAATGTGCTCACTTTGTTACCACGTCATCATCACATTATAGTTTGCCTGCCTCTTTTGTCACATCACAAATTCCAAAGTCTTTCAAGTACAGTTTAGATCTAGACACAAACTGAGAAACATTTGAAAAACTATGCAGCTATAGATTTCTAACTCTACTCATCATAAGTAACATGAACTGAGTTGAACTTGATTGACCTTTGACTCAACAACGTATAGGCTTTTAGCCTTACCTAGCTGACATGACATGACATGACATGACATGGTGTGCTGCAGACCAAAACTCCAAAAAAAAGCACCAAAAAACACCAGAATGCAAATGAATCAAATCCAAAAGGAAAGTTTCTCAGGCGAGAAATACAAACGAAAGGGAAAGAAGCAAACGAAGAATGACAGCGTATAGAAACAGAAAAGAAAGGAAACTAAATTTGAAACATATGACGAGATAAAGTTATCATAAAGTATAGTACAGTTGATGTTGTCTCCTGGAGCAGAGAGTTAGAATGCAGAGGAAATTCCTTCTACATTAGTCACATATATTTCACAACGAAGACGGATTACATAGTTAATGCATGACAACGTATAATAAATTAAAACGATTGATAAAATAATATTGACTGACAAGTAGTGAAATAATTTAATGAAATGTTGAAATAGAGAGAATGGATACAAGTCGGTGGTCAAATATGTGGTCACGTGACTGGTGAGATCACTTTTGACAAGATAGAACAGAAACAAACGAAAACCATCATTATGACATGTTGACATTAAACTATCGATGGCTATTTGGGTTGATTACCCTAACAGTTAGACTGGTTTAGTCTATGATAAGACTTCCATCTTCGTGACAGTTTGGGACTTCCAGTATTTCAGTATTTGATTACTGGTTCACCTCAACAAAGCATTGCTATTAATACGTAACTTCAGCTTACTATTGCGGAAACCAAGTATTTCGTATACTCAGCGTGATAAACACAAACTAAAATTAAGTGTTATTCAATGTTGTAGATTACACAACTGGGTGATAGTGGTGCCTTAGTTATGTTGATCTAATCATCCTGTACATCAAGATACGAGACAATCTGCACTGAGATTATGGAAGTCATCAGAAACGTCACCCTACTGTGGGTACAATTAAACTGATGGCAACAAGAGTCACTATCACGGTAGTCCTACTTGCAGACGGTGCAGGCGTTTCGCTCAAGGAAGGGACGACTTAATCTGTATGCAAGCAGGACTACGTATACGACAGAGTACCATCTAATTTGGATGAAGAATCATTGAAGTTTGAGCGTATCATATACCACTTTTTAAAATTTGATGTAGACACTGGACGTACGTACTGTACGAAAAGACACAACGAGAGAGGGGTTAAAAAGGAGACACGAGAAATATCAGTGGAAAGCGGGATGGTCACCGAAAACACTATCTACTGACTGCTCGAGCGCTCTCTTCCACGTCTGGAAAGCGGCATTTTGTGATGTTCATAAATGCTCAGCATTTGAGAGTTAATGTCAACAATTTACTCTGCTCAACAGACCAGAAGTTTGTGTGTCTTAGACACCACACGAAATTGTAACAGTGTGTAAAGCAGGATGCTTTGAAGAAGTCGCCTCCGATTAACGCATCTTTTGATGTGTTCTGAGTAAATTGTATCATAAAACGTCAAATGCTAAACTTTTATGACAAAGAGTGTATCTTAGCTGAAAACTAGGTTTTCGCGGCTGTGCTATTGTTTTGGATTGCGTCTGTCTCAGCCTGTCGAAACGCGTCATTATTGTTAGTTATGTGAATATGACTGAGTAATTGCGCGTTTGTTTAATTGTCATGTTATGATTGTACTTCGAAGCTTCATGAATAATTCTTTATCTACACATTTCCCGAAACATTTCCATCAACTTTCAGCCTTATCTGAATTCAAGATTTTTTATTTAAAAAAGAAAATTTTAGACCTAATTTGCATACCACTGATTGGATTGTCATTGGAAAGTCATGAACAATTCATCTAAACATCCCTTAGAACACCCCCACCAGTAGTTTTTGAGTTGATATTAGTTTTACCAAAATGACATGTTGGCTCAAACCAAACATCTGTAATATGATCATTTTCATTTGAAAATTTTTCCATCGAAATGCCATTTGTCTCACCAAGTACAAAGGCACTCCATCTGATGTTTTTTTACTTTAAGTCGTTTACAGACAGACAGACAGACAGACAGACACACACACAGACACACAGACACACAGACACATACACATACACATACACATACACACACACACACACACACACACACACACACACACACACACAACACATTTCAACACGTCCTAAAGAACCACAGTTCAGTTGGACTGAAAACCACGTACTATTCCAATTCCTATCCACTACATACCTTTAGAATAAAGTTTAAACTCTTGGCTATGTAATGTCGTATAACATAACATATTCAAACTCGTAACGCTATGAAACTTAGTTTCTCAGAGGATTTGTATTACAAAAACAAGTGATGGTTGATAGTGATGGTTAAACAGTGTGACAGATTTCCGTCACACTCCCATAATTGATATTACAAAAGTACATAACGACAGGCTATAGGTCAATAAAACAAATTATTGAGTAACTTTATATCTTGCGTTGAGCATTTAGGTCACAGCAGAGGCTGTTAAAACTTTCTGCGTCTTGTGCTGTAGTGTAGTTAGCAATGCTTTCAACTATTATTTAATGTAGTTGTGGAGTACAATATCACTTGTTTCGGGAGTATCGATATCAGACGTACAAATTAACACTTAAGCTTGCCATTGAAGATGTCTGTCTGTCTGACAGTGTCTGTCTGTCTGTCTGTCTGTCTGTCTGTCTGTCTGTGCATTTTTTTCTCTTTCTCCACCTTTTACCTCTTGTATTAAATACCAGTTTCATTTGTTGTACCCTTCTGTAACTACATTAATATCTAATTATCATCTGACTATTCCTGAATAACTGCTATTTTTATTACAATAACCCACCGCTTGCTATCAAATCTAGCATAATAGTCAGCATCGTAATGTATGACATTTGCTCCATACGACCGAATAAAAATATTCAAAACCATCGATTTAGATTCTCCTTTGCATTTGAAGCAATTCTTTAAAAAATATTAAGCACATGCGTGGGAAAAGGAAACACTTGACTATCTACTTGGAATTATTAGTAAAGTTCCTCACCTTCCACTTAAAAAGCATCAAGATGTGGTCAACAATGCCAGATGCTATACGTTCTCTGCTACTGTGCGGAAAGTTAAGCCTCGGCACTCCTGATAAAATAACTTACACTCGAAGGATCGAATCCATTCGTTCGGAGCAAATCCCCATTGACATTGTTCTGCTACGCTCTTAAGCTCAATTGCAATACCGTGGCTGCCAACTCTGGGAACTTAAAGTTTTGTCTACCCTCGAGGCTATTTACGTTCACAAATCTCGTTAAACATGTGAGGAATGATTAGAGAAGGCATCTAGTATACGTCGACAGAGGCAGGGAAGGTCATGTAAGGTCAAATCTGCAGTGCCACGCTCCAGATCCATTTACTTCTAACGTGCTCCAGTATCACTCCGAAGTAGACCTTGTCCCATCAAACATACAGTAAACGACTAACAACAATATATGGAGCACGAAGCTTATTTAAACTCATCTGTCTCGAACTATTTCCAGCTCAGTCTCCGTCGTCATGTACAAAGTACTCATCTTACCCCTAAATGTAGTACTGTATTAATAAATTAAAGAAGGCACAATTTCACATTTTTTTCTTTTAGGTTGCCTTACCAAGACAGGCGCTCAAAGATGCCATTTCTTTAAATTGCCATCAGTTCTATCATAGGTAACAATTAATCAGTCGAGTCTTGGCAGACGTTTTGTATTTATGTCTTGACCCATGGATTGTGTCCTGTGATATATGGTTTTTAGTAGATTTTTTAAGTACAGTATTAATTGTTTTGGTATGTGGGTTTATTTTGATAGGAACCTAGCCCATTTATTAACATTATTTCTATAGTACTCGGATACAACGTTGAGATATATCTGCCACTGTTTTGTATCAATGCAAGTTTTATAAGTAAGTACTTGATGTGAGGCATACCCTACACTTTACGAGTTCGCCTTACACCGGCTATCTTTGTTAACATCCAGGAGTTTAGGTTACGTTGTTATTTACAAAATTCTCGAGTTGAAAGCTGTATTCGGATGGAACCTCCAATTTCTTTCAGACGTCAATTGACAATAAATTATAATCTTTTAAGGGCCCATGATCCAATCCTAGGTTCTCGCATTAGTGTTTTTTAATCAGCTGTGTCATAAGCATTGAATATTATCTGCATTGTTTGGATCATGCCAGTGTTGTTTATAAAGCTTTCATCTCAATCTGAATCTATTTCTTCTTAAGCTTGCCTTGGAGTAAATGTTGGTCCAGACCAGTTATCCCTTGCAATTCGGATGGCTTCATTAATAAGATAACACTAATGAGTGTATCTGGGAAAACCGCGGTCTTTAAATATTGATAAATTCATATCGATCGAAAATAGCGTATGCATATGGAACATGTGACGGTCAAGGTTTGAAAATGTGACTTAGGGAGCTTTCAGTAATTACAAGGGGGGGGATCATGCTCGGGCTGTAGCGTAAAATGTGACTCTCTCAAAATTCCGTCGTGTTAAAAATGACTCTCCTTCAACTGTGTTTCTCAAAAACATCACCCCCCCCCGTTAAGTTGTTCAAAATGTTGGTTAAAATGCAGTCAGAGATGTAAAAGGACACAAGTCCCAGAATCACTGGTAAGGATTTAATCTCACCGCTGCCACCAATGTTGAAAATTTTAAAGGCATTATTTATATCCCACAACTACCGTCATGTGGATGTGTGTGAAGGCACTATATTAATAATTACATGTGTGTGTGTGGAGCTCATTGGCTGAGCTGAAGGCCCTAACTCCCAACGATTAGAATGGTACGTGCACATTCCCCACATTGTTGGGACCGAGATCATGATCTTCACACATTATCCGCAGTATCTGACCGAACTGTTCCCGTTTTATACCTGTGAGACCCATTCCTCTCCTCACACCACAACTGACAATTAATGCATTGCATTTTTTGTCAGCAGCAATTTGATTGATATAGGCTGATATTGTCAGCACCCAACCCTAACCCTAACCGTACACTATCCGAATGGTAGCAATGGATTTGGAACTGGTGGCAGCGATGCTTGTTGATAAAAAACACAAAACAAAGCAATGTTATGCAATAAATGAGTCAGCGTAAAATGTTACCCTCCCCTAAAAGCAGATTTTTGTAAAAAGTGACCCCTAATTCAATCAGCCCTCGCCTTGTAAATACTGACGGCTCCCTTATCCGTACGATGTACTTCAGAAAATCAACACAATGTCGATAAATGATCAGAATTCTCAGCCATAACCCGTTATAATTTAGCCTACTTGTCGACTATCACTACTTACACTATTCCGCTATCCTAACTGACATTTTTTATTTTTTGAATTTACGCTTGAATTAAGGGGAGCGAAAATTCAAAAATATCAGTTAGGATAGATTTATACATAGCGATGCTCGCGATCGTTCTCAGTCTACAGGTAGGCTATAGTTAGTAGGACACCGGAATAGTGTAGCGATGGTCGTTCTCAAGTCTACATGTAGGCTACAGTTAGTAGGACACCGGAATAGTGTAGCGATGGTCGTTCTCAAGTCTACAGGCTAGGTAGGCTAGCTCTAAATTAACAATAACTGAAAATATGTTACAATTTGTATCATCATGTTTATTTAGTGTCAGTTAACCCGTCTGAGTTAAGTTGTAAATCTTGTTGAAATTGGAGTTTGATAGATGTTGATGTGTCAAAGAGCACTTCTACGCAGTTGTTAGTATTATAATGTACAAATTGTTCACATGTTCGCCTTACCCCCTCGATGGTGACCGTTCTGATCAATTTCTCTCAAGGCCAAAAACATGAGACGTTTACCAAATATTCCGAGTTGAAAATGATTTCTCTTTATTTGATGTTTTGAATAACTCAGTTTAGTGGGAATGTGCTGAAGAAGTAAATGATAGGTTTTGTGAATATTCGCATGCTACAATTGTAATTTGGAGACCATACTATAGAATTTTCAGTGTGAACTTTGACCTTCCCATAAAATCTCACGCGATATCTTTCAATGTCTCCTAAATATTAAAGTCACACAGTTCACTGTTTTTTAAAGATCTAAATTGATACTCACATAAAACTTTTCTGATGTCTTTACGTCGACCCGAGCCTTCAAACGAGTATCACATCTCAGTGTTTCGGTCCACTTGGTTGTGTTGACAGGTGTACACATGTAGGTCTCCCTACAATCATGAAATCTGATGTTGTGAAAGCGGCTAGATGTCTTTATTAGCCTCTATTTCCATCGTTTTGTTTTGTTCCGTCATCCGATCACCCAGAACAAAACAAATGTCACAACATGATGGAAATAGAAGTAAATAAAGACACCTAGCCGCTTTTCACAACATCACATTTCAATCTGATTGATCCTGATACAAATGACAATATCTTAGTACAAACAAAAAAATATGAATTCGAATGGTTTTGGTTAAGGTAGAACCCACCGAAAGGATGGATTTTAAGGGAAATCTTTTAAATGTCTCCAAACTTTGTAATAAAGAAGCTTGCATGCTTCTGGTACTTCTAAAATAACAAAAGGAGTTTGGGGTTCTGCCATCTTATTTTCTGTTTTCCCATAGAGTTAACACAGCTAATCAGCCGCCATATTGGATTCCAAAAAGAGGATTTGGTATTTATTTGGACAAAAATTACTTTATCATGGCTTCCTACTTGAAAAATGAATGTGAAAAAATATATACCAAGTCTGTGTTTGTAACTCAATACATTGCAAAATGCTGAAAGATGTGTGAAAAATTTATTGTACGTACAATAACAAACATTGTACATATTTATTTTTAATCTTTTACTGAAATTTATTGAGTTACAAACAAAGACTTGACATATGTTGTTTCACATTGGTTTTTCAAGTGTGAAGCTATGATAAAATTGTTTTATAAATCCAAAATCCAAAATAAATACCCAATCTTCACAAAAACATACATATCTGGACTATGTTCTTTTAAAATGTCAACATAAGCCCGGTCAGTATAAAACGAAGATACGGGCCAGGTATCGACTAAATATTTTGTGGGGGATTCACATTCAGATCCAAATCCACCATCATATTTGGTGTTGATTTTCGATTAGTTGTCAGGTTATTTTCTCTTAGCAATTCGCCACCAGTTATCTTTGTTTTCAATATTGCCACACAATTATTGTCTTCTGTTCGAAAATCTACCAAATGTAAATGACGCATCTTTGGATCTAAATGTAAATCGAAAAAAATTCAGTCGATATCTGACTTGGTCTGGTCTTGCTTGACCTGGCCTGGCTTGGCCTAGTCTGTATATTGCCTGTACCTGCGTTTTGTACTCACTTTGTGTACGATTAGGTACACAAAGTGAGTGCCCGGCACGTGTGATGTTTATAAGTTTCCAAAGTTTGGACTTGAGTCAGCTTGTGTTTCAGATTTGCTCTACCATTTGGTTGATGATGATGTGTGGAGACATGTAGTGC
Organism: Glandiceps talaboti; assembly: GCF_964340395.1. NCBI lineage: Eukaryota > Metazoa > Hemichordata > Enteropneusta > Spengelidae > Glandiceps > Glandiceps talaboti. The sequence continues at coordinate 19,781,565 of NC_135566.1, read as the reverse complement.
ATATACCCTGGGGACTCGTACTCTCTTTCACACGTACCCTAGGAACTAGTACACACTCCATCCTTTGATTTCTGAGTAAACAGTATGATGAGCATCTATCGCCACTAGCAATCAATAAAACGAATTGAGTACATCCGATTCAAATTATGTTGATTTTGTTAAATGTTTCTTTTACCCTAAGTTAGGCCACATGGGAGACCCCGGGTTGAACCTTTTAGTGTAAATGAAAACACGCTGTGTTACTCAAACCTAGTCAAAGTCACAGCATA
>NC_135566.1:19756296-19776296 GCF_964340395.1 Glandiceps talaboti | reverse complement strand
TTGAATATAACGAGTGAGAGTTCATGCCTCCACGATAGAATGTACAAAGTGAATTGATAAAACGGCGAAATAATTGCAGTTACTTTATATATATATATATATATATATATATATATATATATATATATATATATATATATATATATATATATATATATATATATATATATATATATATATATATATATATATATATATAATCATTCATCATTCTATTATTAGTGTCATAACCATCTAATCAACATTGAACCACGTGACGAATTCATATCCAAAGACGCAATTCACCGTTCAAGAATCCGTATTTCCAAACTCATGGTTATTTTATCGCGGCCTGATGGCACGACTGACCTTCCGTCTCAGCCACTGAACGTACGCCCTCTAGAGGTCGGTTGTACATTGGGCACATGAATGAATGAATGGCTGGCTGGATGACTGACTGACTGACTGACTGACTGACTGAATGAATGAATGAATGAATGAATGAATGAATGAATGAATGAATGAATGAATGAATGAATGAATGAATGAATGAATGAATGAATGAATGAATGAATGAATGAATGAAGTTTATTTCACCAGATAACAAAAATAAGCTACACTTTCAAAGAAACATATGATACAAATATACAAAATGAATACAAAAGAAATAGACAATTGTTATCTGATGTGGACCATGGAAATAGTTCAGCGGAACTAGTCTTGTCCATGGCCCGTACATTTTTCTACATTTCAAATCGATAGTGGGACGCAGAAGAAAAGTGAATCAAAAGTACATCATCATGATCATTATATGTATTACACCCCTTCAATCATAAACCTGGGTGAAATACTTTTTTCTTGTACAAGAGTCTCCAGTCTATCATGTGTTTAACTGTACATATATTGTAGCTTGAGATAATCTTCAAGAATGTTCTTTAATACGTCCAGTCTTCGTCAGTTCGACGGTACTCTTCATCTGGCAAGGCGAGAAACGACAACCGTAGATGACCCCCTGTCAATGACATATGACACGCCAAGTACATTTTCAAGTGTGTTTGGCCTTGTTGGCATCGTTAAAAACGAATTTTGAATTACGGACATGCAAATTGTATATAACCTTGCAACTATCATGGAAATACAGCAATCACCTTTAGTTCTTAGTTCAGAATCCTTCTTAACTTTGAACCTCCGACTCTCTATTTAACCAAACTTGTACTTTGATTTGACTTGATTAATCGTGTATACAGCTACAGAAATACGTGTATCTACAGGCGATACGATACTGTAAAAGTTCACGGTACAATATTACGAGTAGGTTATTTTACCTAACAAACATCTTCTTTCTTTCTATTCTTAAAACGTTCCACAGCGGCGAGTAGGTTATTTTACCTAACAAACATCTTCTTTCTTTCTATTCTTAAAACGTTCCACAGCTAGAGCAGTTTTAAGTAGCCATATAGACGAATAATTGGTTTTCATTTAGGAATCTTATTTATTTATTTATTTATTTATTTATTTATTTATTCATTTATTTATTTATTTATTTATTCATTACTTTATTTATTTATTTGAGATGTCTACAGGATTACCCCATTTACAGACACTCAGAAACTGGAAAAGACTAAAACACACTCACTGTTTACACAACTAATACAAAAACAAAGATAAAATCACCAAACGTTCTGTTAAATTCACAAATCAACAAATGAAATTAATTAATTAATGAAACAACTTTATTGCTAATGATTGATAAATCAATGTGAAACAGCAGAGACCGAGTTCGTCTTTGTAACTTACGCAATAATTATTTTTAAAAAAACTTTAAAATGTGCAAAATGTTTGCTATTGTAAGTACAGAAAGTGATTTAGTAATCAAACTTGTTACATATTTTCAGGTTGATGTTTTTCCAAAATATTGAGTTGCAAGCATGCACTGTGTATATGCTTTTACACAGTGTTTTTTTCAGGTAGAAATTGCTTTGTTAATTGAAACTCCAAAACAAATACCGATTTCTCATCCATATGGTTTCTTTAAGTAGTTGTCATGGTGACTATTGAATTGTCACTAAATTATACCTGCACACAGATGTGAAATATAATAAATTTGGTTTCCCATCATGTTGGTCAACAGGAGGATTTCATACCCGTCCGTGCAAGGTTTCAAACTTTCAAAGTTTCAAAGTTTCAAAGTGTCATTTCTGGGTGACGTACGTACAAAACCTGCTGTCAAGTGCTTCATTTTCAAGGGGCGCGTTCATACCTTCAGATACTGTAAAAGCGTACTTAGCACGGAAACTAAATTTAGATGCACATATATTCACCATGGGAAAGAGGTGTGGATGTAATTGAATACAACAGAGATCGATCGATCGATTGATTGATTGATTGATTGCATGTATGATTGATTGATTGATTGATTGATTGATTGATTGATTGATTGATCTTCATTACTAAAAAAATGTCTTTTTTGAACATCACAAAGAAAACTTATCGAAAGGATACAGTCTATGTCTCTTGAATGTACATTACAGTTGAAATCAATATAGCTCTGACACTTACTCCCTTCCCTCTCCCATAGTAGATAGAACAAGGCAGCCCACCCTGACATGCCACCGTTACTATTTGGTTATAAATTTAAAACTTTATTGTCAAATGATATAAAGATTTATGAGGATTGATTAATAGTTTCCAATAAAAATGTGTTGATTATATACCAGCAAAAATCCCATACATTTTATAGCATATATCGAGATCAACACGACGAAACTGAGTTCATATCCGAACCCCACTCAGTTGACTGACAATTCATCGTGTTAGGGAGAATTGCCTAAAGCCTGCCTATAAGACAAATTAAGTACCGGTAAATTTGATTAGATATTGGTGGATAGCTGATTTCGTAAACTAAGAGTTTCGTTGTTGTTTACTCAATGTGTCTACTAGCTAGTGGGTGTAACATTGGTAACAGTTACACAGGCCAAAACAACCACCAATCGACGTTCAGTTTACCGATTCCTGTAACTCTAGATAACTTGGAAGGCCAAATTTGGATGAAGATCAAATTTACTAGGTATGATAAAACAGTTGCCTGGTAGGGCTTTAGGCCTTGTCTCTAGAAGGTAGTATTTCCATACGTTCTATCGTAAATTTTGTTACAAACAAAATTAATTATGCTTGAATTTTTAATGCCGCTCGTTTTATTTGCCATGGTAACCACGGATATTCTCCAACACATATTCAAATAGTCCTTAGGGACAATCTTTCCACCCAAAATCCATCCATGATTTTGAAATGTTGCTAGAAAACAAACAAACAAACAGATAAACAACAAAGAAAGAAAGACAACATAAACTATGTACAATATATATATATATATATATATATATATATATATATATATATATATATATATATATATATATATATATATATATATATATATATATATATATATATATATCTAGGCAGAGTGCATAACTTTTCCACTGGATTCTGAACAGTCTGAGTACTGGCATTATCTAATTCTAGAATACTATTCAAAAACCAAAAGAATGGCGCCCTCAATAGTTGGAACTGATGTCATCGCATGATAGAGTCTGTGATCTGAGCTACAGATTAGTCTTGGTTAGGGCCAATGATGTCTCAGCAATGATTTACTGTTTTCAATGAATATATATATAATAATATATGTATTATATATACATATTATATATAATATATATATATATATATACATATATATATATATATATATATATATATATATATATATATATATTGTTAAATATATATAATATATAATAATACATATATATATATATATATAATTGGCGGAGGTCAATGAAATAACACTAGCTTACTTTAAGAATAGATGATTACATTATACATATATTGCATTAGCCAATAGTTAATTAAATGGCATTTAAAATAAAAAGCAGCTCTTTCATTGAAAATAGTAAATCATTGCTGAGATATCATTGCCTGTAACCATGACTAATCTGTAGCTCAGACTCTATCATGCGATGACATCAGTTCCAACTATTCAGGGCGCCATTCTTTTGGTTTTTGAATAGTATTCTAGAATTAGATACTGCCAGTACTCAGACTGTTCAGAATCCAGTGGAAAAGTTATGCACTCTGCCTAGAGACCTCTTATCTCATTGAAGTTACAAATTCTGTCATCTCTTCTGTCAGCATTTTTTAGTCCCTTCAACGTCTTGAGATGTATATAAATACACTTGCAAGAAGATTGTGTCCTTGTAGCCATTAAAGATAAGAATGACACAAATTGGTATAACATAGATAGTCCCGTCGTCGTCATGACGTACATATATCCCAGTATGCATAGCGATTATTCCATCTAAAGTATCGACGTTGGACTCAGCATAACCTGTTGTAAGTCAGCGCCTGTCAGACTGTGTTATTAGTTTGTGAGATTGACGATGCATACACTTTGGAACTGGTGCAATTTACTTCTCCAAGTTTGATACTACTGTTCAGCTGCCAAAAACGTGTGGGTTGGAGCTCAGGCTGATTGCAATTTGATGGATTGGTTATAGACCCTGGTGGGGGAGTTTGGTTACCGGGTGTCGTAAAAGCTGTACAAAACCGCACGTGCTCGTTGGTTAATTATTTTATGACCGCTGACAAAATCGACTACACCTGGTACTTCAGAACAGAAGGAAAACTATAGTTCTCGCACGAGTCTACAACGGGTGTAACATGTGCATAAAGATTTACTTTGGCAAACGGTGGAAGCATATCATCTAATTTGACAAGCAGGACGTTGGAAAGCTAGCAGACATTGTTAAATACATCATACTATCGGCTAATAACTGTGAAAAATTCGTTGTGTATGCGGCGATTACAAGGATTATTGACACCTATTACATCACGTTACACAATTCATAGTCAAAACTCGTTAATTCTATATTACTCTTTTAACAATCTGAGGAGTTTGTTTTCTGATAAAGGTATTAGAACTATATCAATAACATTATCATATCAAGAACTTCGGAGGACGAGTGCAATCGCGTTATTGACACTTTATTTAACGTGTACTGAGTATCGCTGTAGCCCTTCTTGTTATCCTAAACGGAAGAACCAAACAACGAGTGTAATTTAGTGACGGCGACTATATTCCCCGAAGGATTTGGAACATAACGCCAAAAACCGTAAGTTTGCTCTGTCTTTTGTTTGGGTGTGCTATCAGTTTTATCCGACAGGCTATATATAATTTTGAAGTCGATTGGCTCCATTTAAACTTTATACACTCTGACTATACAGTTGAGGTTATCTCCACACCGCAGCCAATAAATGTTATATGTGTTTATTTCTAATCCCTATACTTGTATACTTTAAATCTATTTACCCGATTTCCCTGCGTCATAGCCGACCAACTTTATTAACAAGATATTTGAGCCGTAAGACGTTGGAAAGATATCCATGTTTTCATAACAATTCACTGACAGCTGTGACGTCATACTCATCCATTGACAACAATTAATCGTGAACCAATTGTGTGCCCTGATATTTTGGGGGAAGAGGGAACAACCAATTATAAAGTATCCACACGAGCTTTACCATGAACCTTTATTCTCCCATATAGACATAGACACACACACACACACACACATATACATACATACATACACATACATACATACATACATACATACAAACATACATACATACATACATACATACATACACATATACATACATACATACATACATACATACACACATACATACATACATACATACATACATACATACATACATACATACATACATACATACATACATACACACAGCCAGCAAACGATATCGCTAAATTATATATATTTATTGTTCGCGTCAATCAACGATACGTTCACTGTTGATCCGCAACATTTACGTATTATTTATAAATGTTGAGAAGTTACCATGGAGACAGAGTAAAAAATGTCCTTCTACATTATATATCTAAACATTTTAAAAAGTATTAGAACATTGCACTCTTCGAGCCTTTCAACGTGAACGAACGTATTTGTCCAATAACGAGTACACTGTATGTGATATTATCAGTGACAACTTGACAATCATTAACGTAAGTGAAAATGTCACACCAACACGCGGGAATTCTTGTCAAATAAAAATACTTTTATATCCGCTTGGAAAAAAATACCTGCTAGTGACCAATAGATACCAAATATTTTAAACTCCCAAAATAGAATATTTTCGCCTATCTACATAATAATTCAGCAACCATGTATACTTCAACTGTTCAGATATTTGCCAATCAGTTATATACTTTACGAGCAGTATCAGTGTGTACGAGTTTAACATTTTCCTCTGTTCGCTGGTTTGTACGAAGTACGTACAGCTGCGAACATTCACCGGCGTATTATCTGACACACAGAGATTGAACCGGTAAAACTCGGACATCTATATATTCTGTGTGTGACAAATATAAGTACGCAGTGGTTATTTTTAGCAAATCGTTTCTCGGTGATATCGAAAATCTGTTATTTTGTCACGGAACAACTTTGATCGAACTATTTACGTAGCTAGATTAATGACGTCACACAACGAGATAAAAAAAACATTCAAGTCGTCGTAAAATCCAACTTCGTTTACGATCATTAGTTATGCAATCAAAGAAAAGAAAAAGTGTAAAGTTACTCCCACTTTTAACCCAAACCAATAAATTCTATAACTATAAAACGGGGAAAGGCCTCAACGTGGTCTATTACACAATCCGGGGATTTTTTCCCGTTAACATGACGCCACACGGTCTGAAGCGACAGCATTTAAATTTTGCGTTGTACAGTAACATTTGAGAATTTAAATGATGTTGAAGAATTGGAAACTCTATTTACAGACCCTTTTCAATGTAGCGGTCCACCCCTCGTGATGACGATACGAACTAATCTGCTTCAGATTAATTACTAACTCCATCTAGACTTTTGAAAACTAATTCAATATTTACCTCAAAAATAAAGTTGACAAGCCCTTGTGAAATAATATTAAAAAGATGGGTAGATGGGTGAGGATAAAGTATACTTCTTGGAAGAACACACACACCGAAGGGGTGCTATTGCAATGCGTTCAATCCGTCCGACCGTGTGTGTATGTGTGTTCGTACGTACACGTACGTACGTACGTACGTCCGTCCGTGTGTGTGTGTGTGTGTGTGTGTGTGTGTGAGTATGTGTGTATGTGTGTGTATGTGTATGTATATGTGTGTGCCCGTCCGTGCAGCCATCGATAATGTCATATCCAATTTCATTCAAACCTTTTTCAAAGGTGACATACCATATGGTACATATGCACGTCAATTTGATTGGCGACATATGCAAATTTAACTTAAGGGTAGCTATATCTGTAGTTAAAATCAGTATTTAATTAAACTATAATACAAATAGAGATAGAGTGTCTACCCCATCTAATTAACTTCATAGTCAATTTTTAAAATAAAGTAATTTCTTGCGGATCACAGGCACTTTCTGGCATTGATTCGTTACCAATTTCATTTCAATCGTGTTTACAGCAAAGCAAATCAATATATGCTAGCATTAGTTTTGTAATCATCCATATCATTTTTTTTATATTTGACCATGACCTTTACTTCAAGTTTCTGAGTTAAAAGTTTAAAAAAACCACCCATTTCATCTCACGCACAAGTAAAGAATTTGTGGAACTGTCTTCTATGAAACCTTGTTACTTACATAATAGCCATGATATATTGCCTATTTGATTGATATGCCCTGGAATGGTATGACATCTCTCAAGTCCCAGACAACTGACATATCTGTTTTCACATTATTCAGTTCCTCTTCGATCCTGATGCCAACGACACTTGAATTTTGGGATACCCCTAAAAATAATATCATTGTCCATTAGCTACCTTTAATACTGACTGAAGCATGCTTCATGGTTGCTAATGATGTTTCAGTTTCGTAGAACAACATATAATAAGAAACTCTTCTTATGAATCAAATCTTGCAGAAGGATGTTTACCTCTTGACGTGTTCTTGATGTGTTACGTACACGTTGAGGTTCTTATTGTGAGAATTGATGATAAGTTTAGGTACATAAGTTTCTACATCACCAAGGTTCGAAACTAGACTTTCTTTAAAAATAGCTTCGTTTCTTTCCTTCTTTATTTCTTGGCAGTATATGTGAAATCTGCAGAATATGTATCGTTTAAATCTAGAGAGTTTCGCGCTGTGTTTTCAGTTAATGAGGAATGAGTAGTGATATCTCCTTGAAAGAGCTTTTGAGTTATATTTCATGCCATGCAATTTATTGACGGAACAATGCCAGCTTGACCTGTTAGTCAAAGAAAACAAATATTTTATCAGCCATGTTTCCTTTGTCAAATACTCCATTTTATAAAGACCATAATTCATTCTAGGATCAAGTGACGACAGGGCTTGGAGTCCAGTAAATCTCGTAAAGAACACATTTTGAGGTTAAAATCGTTAACTGTGCTGTTAGAGAAATAAAATTGATGCTTGTTAATCTGCTGTACCAAGACCACACCATACTGTACCGAGACGTACCCACACCATACTGTACCGAGACGTACCCACACCATACTGTACCGAGACGTACCCACACCATACTGTACCGAGACGTGCCCCACCATGTACCGAGACGTACCCCATCATACTGTACCGAGACCCACACCATACTGTACCGAGACGTGCCCCACCATACTTCACCGAGACGTACCCCCACCATATTGTACCGAGACGTACCCCCATCATATTGTACCGAGACCCACACCATACTGCGCATGCACCGAGACGTACCCACACCATACTGCACCGAGACGTACCCACACCATACTGTACCGAGACGTACCCACACCATACTGTACTGAGACGTACCCACACCATACTGTACTGAGACGTACCCCACCATATTGTACTGAGACGTACCCACACAATACTGTACTGAGACGTACCCACACCATACTGTACTGAGACGTACCCCACCATACTGCACTGAGACGTACCCACACCATACTGTACTGAGACGTACCCACACCATACTGTACTGAGACGTACCCCACCATACTGCACTGAGACGTACCCACACCATACTGTACTGAGACGTACCCCACCATACTGCACTGAGACGTACCCACACCATACTGTACTGAGACGTACCCACACCATACTGTACCGAGACGTACCCACACCATACTGTACCGAGACGTACCCACACCATACTGTACCGAGACGTGCCCCACCATGTACCGAGACGTACCCCATCATACTGTACCGAGACCCACACCATACTGTACCGAGACGTGCCCCACCATACTTCACCGAGACGTACCCCCACCATATTGTACCGAGACGTACCCCCATCATATTGTACCGAGACCCACACCATACTGCGCATGCACCGAGACGTACCCACACCATACTGCACCGAGACGTACCCACACCATACTGTACCGAGACGTACCCACACCATACTGTACTGAGACGTACCCACACCATACTGTACTGAGACGTACCCCACCATATTGTACTGAGACGTACCCACACAATACTGTACTGAGACGTACCCACACCATACTGTACTGAGACGTACCCCACCATACTGCACTGAGACGTACCCACACCATACTGTACTGAGACGTACCCACACCATACTGTACTGAGACGTACCCCACCATACTGCACTGAGACGTACCCACACCATACTGTACTGAGACGTACCCCACCATACTGCACTGAGACGTACCCACACCATACTGTACTGAGACGTACCCACACCATACTGTACTGAGACGTACCCACACCATATTGTACTGAGACGTACCCACACCATACTGTACTGAGACGTACCTCACCATACTGTACTGAGACGTACACACACCATACTGTACAGACAGCCACAACATACTTGTTGGTATTACCGGCAAATCTCAAAACAGTTGAATACACTAGAGTACTATGGTTACATTTAGTGTAACTATGGTTACAGTGAGGGAATTGTCTAATTTTCAATTTCTGAAATCCGCATGCTAACGTTTGGAATATTTATTTCCGTGAGTTGTTCAAAACAGGAAAGTATGGATTACCAAATGAGACGATCCATTAGTTGTTTTAATTCACTACTAAGTCTCCTAATTCACTCCGTTTTACTTTTTTAATGTTTTGTAGACACAATCCGGCATTTGATAAAAAAAAACGAAGAACAGGTAAAAATACCAGAAAAATGTGACTATGCAAATTTCCAAAGATGTGATAAGTTATTTCACCCCACTGACCTGCTTTAGGTGTACAATTCCGCCACGTGCACGAGATATAATGCATACCTGTATCACCTAAGTAGCCAAAACATGCATCCTAGTTCATACATACATACTGACAATGCAAATGGAATTACCTCCCTTAAAATGGTATACAAAGAGATATGAATTACTTTATTCTCAATTTTAAGCATAAATGAAGATGTCTGGTGTTTCACTCATGAGACACGAGATTGTTTACACACACATACACACACACACACACACACACACACACACAGACAGACAGACAGACAGACAGACAGACAGACACACACACACACACACACATGCATGCATACATACATACATACATACATACATACATACATACATACATACATACATACATACATGTACATACTCATATATACACATACATACACACATAGATAGACAGACAGACATGCATACATACAGGCCACTTAGATTTAAAACTGCAAAAGAAACAACTATAGAGGTATCTCGCACCGTGGGGATGTAGAAGTAGACAAATTACCATATTGATTATCAGTTGGAAAGTAAACAATTGAAGTTGTTTATTTTGCAGTTTAAACTGTCTGACTGTCTGTCTGTCTGTCTGCCTGTCCGTCCGTCCGTCTGTCCGTCACTCAGTCAGTCAGTCAGTCAGTCTGTCTGTCTGTCTGTCTGTCTGTCTGTCTGTCTGTCTGTCTGTCTGTCTGTCTGTCTGTCTGTGTCTGTCTGTCTGTCTGTCTGTCTGTCTGTCTGTCTGTCCGTCACTCAGTCAGTCTGTCTGTCTGTCTGTCTGTCTGTCTGTCTGTCTGTCTGTCTGTCTGTCTGTCTGTCTGTCTGTCTGTCTGTCTGTCTGTCTGTCTGTCTGTCTGTCCGTCCGTCCGTCCGTCCGTCCGTCCGTCCGTCCGTCCGTCCGTCCGTCCGTCTGTCTGTCTGCATTGTGTCTCTGTTATTGTTAGTCTAGAGTTGAATAGTATATATCTTAGTCTTTCAAACATCATGTAGCATGAGTGAAACACCAAGGCAATTGCAACTTCATTCCTCCTGTAAGTTCCAGGTGTTGTTTCGATACGTTGGTCGTCTTTCCGCTCTCTGTCCTCTACGTCTTTCTGTGTATGCTGGCATGGGGATGGGGTGGGTGTGAATTCAAATCAGACATCTTAGGACCTTTTACCTTTTCCAGGGCTCTTATAGTGTCAACAGACTTGAACATGACAATGGTTTGGTAGATTGGTCTCACGTGTAATTATGGTGTCCCTATTTCACATATTGGGTTATTGAAAATTAAACTGTGTTCTGAGCGAACTAATATTATTCATTGTAATCAGTATGGTTGATTGTGACTAAAATGAGATTTTTGGCCACAAACTTTTAAAACGAAACCTGCTGAGTAGATTGGCCAAAAATTTGATAGGGATATTTCACAATGGGGGCTACTTCCCCGTAACCACTGAAATGATGAAATGACATCAGCTGGGTACTGAGTTAATAACTTCTCTAATAATAACAATGCCATGAATTCAATTTTAGTTCAACTAATTGGCCTAAAATTCATATTAAGAACTCAGTTTGAAGAACCACAAAATACTTTATTTATATTTAGCCGTGCCCAGTTTTCCCGTTTTATCGCCAACGACATTTATGATCCTTGGTGAAACACCATAACCGAGTTTAACTGCGTATAATAGACTGACTGCTCCACTACTGATGTGTTCCAGTGAGGTTAAAGGTCATGACGACAGTAGAGACTACGTCGTGTCTTTGGGTGGTAAACCAATATCAATATATCATTCACATCATATCAATGCCATGACCTCGGAACTGCGTTGAACGACGATACTTGAGACGACCCAGTATAGTTACATTGACTGTACAGATAGGTACTAGTATACTTTTCACCCATATTGCTTGCCGCAAATCTTGAGTTTATTACAGCGATCGCTGATCAGAGATGGGGTGTGGTGCAAGTTGCAGACATATGGGTTTAAAATAAACACATACCTACCTACCTACCTACCTACCTACCTACCTACCTACCTACATACATACATACATACATACATACATACATACATACATACATACATACAACCTGTAATTATATCAATTCGTTATTGATTTTAAATATATGCCTATATACACAGGTCACAGCCAGCAAACGGTATCACTAAATTATATATGTTTATTGTTCGAGTCAATCAACAATACATTTAGTAGATAATATGAAATAGTGTGTACATAATGACTGCTTGCTGTGTTTGTTCTAATATCAATCATTTGTTTCAGAATGAAAGAAGCTGGCAGCTGATCAATTTATAATAATATATCATACTATTTTACATGTTAAAATGACATTATAGCGTATATCCGTGTGTGTAATGTAAAACGTAAAATCTACACTATACGATACGACATTTTAATGTTATTGATACCGGTAGTTTTCGTGTGCTTGTAATGCCAATGTACATATGTACAAGTTTTATTGCGTTACGTACTGTAACCAGTTAGAAGAATATTTGAATTCTACTATTTTATGATGGCAAAATGTTATTTATTTGTTTATTTATTTATTTACTCATGAACCAAGAGTTTGTCAGGGCGCCTTGTGATTGCATTTTAAAGACCAAGGATTCAGTCCCACGTTCTCGCATTAGTTTTATCTGTGTAGTAAATAAGCTTTGGGGATAACAAACTATTATTATTTTGTTCTGGTCCAACTTTTTACAAGACAGCTGTTTTACACACTTCCATTTTAATCTTAAATCAAACTTGGTTAATAAGACGTGCTATTGTATTCTGTAGTTCCTTTGTTTATCGCAAAAAGGCAATGACCTGAACTATAACAATACATTTCTTCAACTCGTGTGAATTGGTTGGTTTTTTCACTGGCTGTAGATGTTTTCATCGCCTGGGTGATAAAGGTATGGTCAAGTCATGGTGCACGTGGCTAAATTATTATGGCATTTCAAAGCTAGTTATGATGATGAATTATAGTCCCCAGATTGTTATCTGTCAGTATTTTCTTCCATTGTTTGTGAAAAATTCGTTGTCTTGTTTGATGTAGTCGTGTGCACCTCGCATTAAAAGCACTACGCAAAGACAAAAAGAAATTAAAAACAAAATTAAAGAGACGTAGTCACCACGATTACCCAAATTGGTTCAATACTCGACAATGAAGTCGGTAGCGATACAGTAATTGCCGTAAACTTGCTATTTACGACCTATTTTGTCGTAAAGAAAGAATGCCCATTGTGTTGCACGTGGTTCAGGACATTGTAATCACCTATTTAAAATGTCGGTATTTGTTGAGCTGTCCGTCATATGCAGGTGCGTGCTATATGGCAGTCATTCACCCCTCTGGCCCTGTGAACAAACCTTTTGCTTGCTTCGCGCTACAAATGCTGACAGAAGAAGGTTTGTTAAGTTTGATATTGTTCACCTGGTGACCTGAGGATGAGTCGGAATGTGTTATCTTGTGTTTTATATAAATTAACGAGAGGTATACTGACTAGACAATATAAACGTTAAACATATTTGAGGATGATTTATGACTCGCCGTGTTCATCATTGTTCTAAAACTCCATCGAGATTTTTTTGCGACAAAGTTAGGATACTTTTCTTTGGTCATTTTTCCCTATTTTCTTACAATCTCAGACCACTATAGTGGTTTGAGGTGAGACCAGTCATCAGATTAAACTCTTTATCGTCAATAAGATTATTGGGAAATAACAAATTTATTAATTTTAATTTGCAGCTCCTCTTTCAAAAGTTTCTGTTTTGGGTTGCCGACAGGTGACATTCCAAAATTTCTTGCCAAAATCTATCAGAAACTTAGCAAATAAGTAAATCATCTTGGGTCATCACGGGTTATCACGTGTTGGTGTCACTCGTGACCATGATATCTCGGGTTATCTCGGGTTATCTCGTGTAAATATCACTTCTGACCGTGATCCTGACCATATGGTTGGTTAAGACATGACTTCGTGACTGGCAATCTCTTAATGCTGCTTTCTAATTCTGCAATTATCTCATAAATCCATCACACAGGAAACAATTTGAAAATACTTGGAAGGTAGCATATAGAGACAAGGCACGAATGGAAGCAAAAAAAAAACATTCAGATAACACACAAACAAATAAACAAGGTAGCTGTGATTACATCCTACAGGCTTATCATCACGTGACCTTCTGACGTCACAGCTGATTGCAACATTTCCAATATAATCAAACTCTAATAATTATTATAATTCCATGAACTGGATTAGGCAAAGAAAAAAATGTTCTGTTTCTCGTTGTAAGGAAAATCATTTCAAAAGTGATGCGATAAGGCGGTATTCTTTCATGATAGCGCTATCCATCATACCGATCAATAAATGAGCTTTACGTTTCGGACTCTCTCTTGTGTTGATGTCACAAGAAACGAAGCAATTATTTGTAGTTGTTTTTAAGTCAAGGTGTGCGAATCGAAAATCGAATGTCGATGACTTATCAATCGATATCATCAAATATCGTCAATTAAATCAAAAGAAAGATTCTGAAAGTATATTATATACCAGTATTTGTCCGAAATTTGTTTACGCTACAGATACGTAAAAACTGCATTGGAAGACTGATGGACTTTAGTAGATTATTTCCATGTGTTCGTTTGTATTAGATGAATGTGTTTGTTTGTTTGTTTGTTTGTTTGTTTGTTTGTTTTGTTTGTTTCGGTATTTTGTAGGGCCGTTTGAGGGATTTTATGGTGACGTCACTTGCAGTTGGATGTCACCTTCTTTGCAATTAATACTCGAAGTGAGGTTCTTTCAACGAAACATCTTAATAGGATAGGATTTTAATCACGAAGCAATTTAGAAAAATATATAAAACTAAGCTAAGCTAAGCTAAGCTGGGCTGAACTGAACTGAACTAAACTAAACTAAACTAAACTAATCTAAATTAAACTAAATTGTTTATTTGTCAAATACCTTTCAATTAATTAACTCTATTACATACATATTCATGGTATGGATAATGGCATGAAAGTTGTGTTATTTTTCTATCTCTGCATTACTTTACTAACTTTCAAAAGAATTTCAGGTTAATAATGTACTTGGGAATAGTTTTAGCTCTAAAATTGAATATGAATTAGGGCGCTTTAAAAATACTGATCAACTTAAAAATCACTGGCAAACATATCCTTCTCTCCCTCCCCCTCACTTAGTAGAACTCGAAGTGGTCGAGTCTTATGATAAAAGAGGCACAAAGTGAATTGTTTTACTCAAGTGAAAATCCTTACATAAAACCTTGATAAACTATTCTAGAATATTGAATGCCTTGTATGACATTATAGTTGTCTTCTGTCACTCCTTGATTGCATGGTAATTTCCTTTACATTTTGGTATATATAAATTACGTCATCACTGAGATCTCAGTCTGCAGATTTGAGCTCAATAAATTTCAATTAATAGTCAGTATGACTCAGTAAGTAAGTAAGTAAGTAAGCAGAATATTACAGTAACAATTAATCACCTTTTAAATCGCAGCAAAGATTATCAAAAAGACCGTATAGATTCAGCTTGTGCCCCTTTTAATTCCACAAATGACATTGTTAGTGTGACGGATTTTGTAAGTCATAATTCAAGTAGGCTGGGCGTTGAAACTATTAAAGTTACATTGAGTCACACGCACTCACGCGCCTGCCATTCACAAAAACCTACTCCATATCCGCACCTATAGTTATCTGAGCGCAGCTTCGTTTTGAAAGAAACCATTTCTCGCAAATCAGATGAATTGGCGTTGCCGTAAAGAGGTGACAGCGTTGCAGTAATGTCAAATTCCGCGCTTTTTTCTACCCTTTCAATAGGGGCGAGATTTTGTTGCCTTTTCAACGTAGCAATGCTACGTAGTTGGTTGCAAGGACACGCCTTATTTTTTAAATCAATCAAAATGAGATTACGTCACAAGAAAAATCAAAACACCAATAATGTAATGTGTCCAATAATTCAATAACAGCATAACAACCTTACTAGATAATTACACCTATCTTTTTTTAATTAAAAGAGATTATATGTTTGTATGAAAATGAGTCAAGTACTGTTTACCTTTGCTTAGTAACAAACATCAATGACGTATGGAGATGAACACAGTTGCTGATTGGAGAGTTAATCGTTATCGTCAATCGCAAACGTAGAAACGCATGCGCAAGGGTATAGAGGGCGTTGAATATCTGGGGGCACAAGTCGGATGGGTGGGTGGGTGGTGGTGGTGGGGGGTTGTACTTGATTACAAGGTATGGGAATCAGTAGGGGTCTTTGGCTTCTCTAAGTAAAACATTGTTTTAACGTCAGGTTATATAATCCTAGTGGTTTGCCATTTATGTGAATTATACTAAAACTTCTAAAATTGTACTTCTCAATTAATTGAACCGTGCAATATTACTCCATGGACAAGGGTCTCTTAACTGCATTTCCCAATCGTTGCTAAGACAACGCTCTTTTCTCTAACTTTGTCAAATACAATGCAATTATATGATACATGTCATATTCAAGCAATACAGATATAAACATATACATGTGTTGAAATGTCACCTCGTAAGACTTTTCTGAGTTTCACTCTTTATAATACTGGGATGGATTTGCGGTTAAACAACGATTATTCTTTGTGGTTGAAACATGTTGACATCGAGATAAGAGATTGGCACAAACAATACAGTAGTTCTAGTCGACAAAGTCAAAATGTATCACACATGTACTCAAATTGCTCACGCGTGGGTATCAATCGAAAAACCAGAAGGCGCACGCGTGGTAAACGTACAACAGGACGACGCAATTACGACGGTAGAGATAAGAATAATTATCCCAATTGGCAAGGTCTCAAATAGTACCTTCAAACTATACATACTTTATATCCATTTATATCGCA
Source organism: Glandiceps talaboti (assembly GCF_964340395.1). Classification (NCBI taxonomy): domain Eukaryota; kingdom Metazoa; phylum Hemichordata; class Enteropneusta; family Spengelidae; genus Glandiceps; species Glandiceps talaboti. Next base: position 19,759,150 of record NC_135566.1, on the reverse strand, counting down.
CCACTTTGAGTAGAATCAAGGGACGTGAAAGGTTCTGGTCCAGTGCAAACCAACCACCTGTCCTCCTCGATTCTTGAGAGTCTAAGTTCTTATATGGTAAGTTACTTCAGTTACTTCAGTTACTCAGTTACCCTCGTACCTTTTAATAGGTTCCTTAAATATTATGTACTTGTTGCTAATTATAATATACTGTATCTTGTAATCTGTGATAAAGCGGTTCTGTCGTAGAAAATGATAGATAAAAAGAAAATACATATATATGTCATAAGATTGTAAACTATGTACTAAAGCCCTATGTAAAGGCTTAGATGTTAAAGACATATTACTTTACCAAGTACAACATCTTGTCAGCTCAACTACTGTTAAGTCCCCTTTTCCGAAATTCAAGAGAAATTGGTGATTTCCAGTCATTTAAAAGTCAGTACCAGGGACTTTGCAGCGAGTTTCTTTAAGTGATCTTTCCTAGTAAACTGTACCTGTACAAATCTACGTAAGTTGAACATAATTAATAGATGAACTTAGAGGCACAGTGCAGAGCCTGCATTCAGTATTACCATAAGGTAAGGTGACATTTACAGCAGTGGACCATGACATTTACAACAATGAACTTGAAGAAATTCGTAACTTGTGTATAATGAAAAAGTTCATCATTGGGTACTTTTGTTCCGATTGACTTGCATGTCAACTTTTCTATCCAGCTAACTGACCTTGGAATTCTCCCTTCGTCAAAGGGAAATGACAAATGTCAATTTTATCAACTGAAAGCTGAAAGACGAGGGAAGATTTGTGATTATGACTTTCGAAATATTAATACTCTCAGATTGTCAACTTGGTCCGATAGTAGATCTGTCAACAATTTGTGACAATATATACGGAACTATAACCCTCTAGTGTAATTTGTTCATTTATATATAAATCATATTTGTACTTGTACAAAATCAAAATGTTGCACCTCGGGAAGAAACATCATAAAGGCTTGGTGTTACTCTGTACGAGAAAACTCAAACCAATTCTAAGTTGGGATCAATAGGGGAAACAGTAGCTAAGGGGTCAGGGGTCACCGCACAATTAAGAAAAACAGGTGAAAAGTCCATTAATATAGTTGAAGCCTTTTTTAGAATCAAACATGACAATCGAATGTTCTATGTGAAATAAAAAGTTGTCGATTTCTTTGAACCCTGAGATTTCTCTTTGTAATTTCACAAGGACAATCATTCATACGACGTATTCTTGATCTCAGAAAATAGGTCCCCTCAATGTCCTCGGTTCGTTACTGTTAGCAACCAGTTATCAAAACGACTTTTAGACTAGTAATCTCCAATTCATGAAAAAGACTGTGCATGTATACCCAAACAACACCTATTACCTGGCTATGAGGGCACTATAAGAATCTATTAACCTCGGGGCTGTTTAAACCTGTCAGAAACATTTTCCCGAGGCTGAAAACCTCGGGAACTAGTTGCTACTTTAGACTATAGTTGCTACTTCAGATTATAGTTGTCTGAGTTGCTACATAACAGCCCGAGGGGGTAATATGACGTCTACTAGTACCCGAAAATTCCCATGCACGTATTCTTTCCATAGGCAAAGCAAATCGCCGGACTACGTACAAGACCCCGTACTACATTGATAGTGTCCAACGGAATATGGAAAACGAACAGTGTCCCGCTGTAATGCTCTGATTGGAGGCAATATGGGCCACTAGTCAATACCACGTGACACGGTCTAAACCAATCACTGAAAATTGTGTAATAACGATTTGTTGTAAACAGATATAATAGCAATAAAGACATAATTATATAGTGACTGTTATAGGAACAAAATAATAACGAGCATCTGTATACATATACATGTATATATCGCTTCCTCGATACACTGTATACATATACATGTACATGTATATCGCTTCCTCGATACATGTTATGCATTGAGTTTAATTATGCCTCTGTTTCTTATAGAATAATGTTTTTAGCAAAACAAAAATAAAACCTGCACAAATATAGTAAAAATTCTGTTGAATTATGTTCCTACCAGGAAAGTCTGCAGTGATGAAAAGTTTACAATGTTGCTATCATGCGACTGTGTGAGAACGTATGGAAATCCGGTATATACGTAACATGGTATGTCATAGTCTAATCGAGGGGACAAAACACATGTGGTCGTAGCACCGAAACATGCCTGACGAACCCTTATGGGTGTCAAACCTTTACGATTATTTAATAGAAAGACCATAAGGTTCAAAATATGTATAAACACTATAAATAAGAAACAAGAAATCAATTCCTTTGATTATATTTCACACTGCAATAAAACCTCCTAAATCTTAAGTTTGAAGTCTTTGTCGAATATTCAAGAATTATCCATCAATTTGTGAACACAAATTATAGATCCGATGTTTTCTAAATGATGATCCTTGGTGACATATGGATGATACTATTTTCATATGAAGTACTGTAGCATCATTTTGGCAGTCCCTGTCCTAAGGCCACTGCACTGTACAATCCACCAACATCTGGAGATTTGTTATGCCAAGTTGGACTCTTCTTTGATCTTCAGCACGTTCTAAAAACAACAAGGATTGTTTATAAACCGAGCACATGTTCTCGTTATTGGCGCTTTGTCACAACTATCAAAATCAAATGAAGCAAGGATAAAATAGCATCCTGCATGGCTGTTAAGATAGTAAAAGTGCAACGGTCGTTGAAAGTGAGTCCAGTGTCCCAGGATGATCAGTGCAAGACAAATTTAAATTAGTATCAAAATTTATTTCTCTAGATCTGATACGAAATGCAAACTTTAGACGAAGAACAAATCTTTTTCCATACATTATTTTGTGAGCTAGATCAAGAGGTAG
>NC_135566.1:19741296-19751296 GCF_964340395.1 Glandiceps talaboti | reverse complement strand
AGTACTAGGTATACACGTGGCATCGATGAATGGTGAACATAGTACTAGGTATACACGTGGTATCGATGAATGGTGAACATAGTACTAGGTATACACGTGGCATCGATGAATGGTGAACATAGTACTAGGTATACACGTGGCATCGATGAATGGTGAACATAGTACTAGGTATACACGTGGCATCGATGAATGGTGAACATACTACTACGTATACACGTGGCATTTTGAAAATATTTTGTCAATGTTGAGAAAACTAGGCCAGATATACACGTTGTGGAACCCAATCGTCTAGTCATAGAACCCCTCCCCCTCCTCCCAAAATATAAATTAAGGAGATATATGACATTAGAATATTGAGCTCATATACTATCACGTAGACAGGTTCTGTGTCCTTCTGATTCGACTAGGTTGCTGATGGGGAAGGCGCGTTGTCTTGTAAGCAGTGACCTATAGTTAAGTGTGAATGGTAATCGGTTAATGGTGAAGTGAAATATTGTAGCACCGTTTTAGTACAGCTAAAATGAGTTCAGTACTGTAACAGCGCCTGTGTGTCTGTCTGTTTTTGTTTGTTTGTTTGTTTGTTTGTTTGTTTGTTTGTTTGTTTGTCTGTCTGTCAGTCTGTTTGCCTGTGTGTGTGTCTGTCTGTCTGTCTGTCTGTCTGTCTGTCTGTCTGTCTGTCCGTCCGTCCGTCCGTGTGTTTATGTATGTATGTATGTATGTATGTATGTATGTATGTATGTATGTATGTATGTATGTATGTATGTATGTATGTATGTATGTATGTATGTATGTATGTATGTATGTATGTATGTGTGTGTATGTGTATGTATATATATATATATATATATGTGTGTGTGTGTGTGTGTGTGTGTGTGTGTGTGTGTGTGTGTGTGTGTGTGCAAATGACAAACAAATTGCCACAGAAGTGTTCCCCCCTAACTTTGTTTACTTTCCATGATGCCTCGCCCAAGTGTACGGTACGTCTCCTGAGCTAGGGAGGACTCATGTAGTAACGTGATGCAGGGTTGGTAAAATGACTTTTCTGTCAGGGTTTCTTAGGCATAAGAAATACATTTAAGATGAAACAAGTCTAACTTGTGTTCCTCTTTAAGCATTATGGTTGAACACAAGTAAAGGAGACTCTGTACGAACAAAACTAGGTTTTAATGTCTACGGAGACAGTCATTTGCAATATGGACTCCAACCAAGAATTCAAAATCAATTTATTCCCACTTGATCATTCCGTAGTTTTTATAGTAGACACTGGTCGATGACACAGCTGTCGAAATGAATATATTGTAACTAAATATAGAAGCAGCAATAAACTGCAAATAGATGTGATTCTAGCATTGAGTGTGTTTGGGACATTAGACTTAGGTATACGTGGCTTGTCATGAACAACGATCGTATACCCCAACTACAGCGATGTCAATTTGTTCATGATAAAGAGTCGGTCACCCAAATGCCTTCATTCGAAAATTCACGTATTTCAAGGCAATCATATGCTTACAATGCCATATTTTCAGTGTACCGAATTAGGAAGTTTGTTTTTCGTTGGAAATGGGAGTAACAGTATTCTTGAGAAAAATATTGCCAAACTAAATTCAGACTAAACTAATGCTACAAATATCATTTCAAATAATTAATAAAAGATAGAGACAGATTTATCAAATGATTCACCATATTACCTCGTCGATGTGGAATGTGTGTTAGAATTCTGTCTTAAATATTTCCGTTGTCATTCCCTCCTTATTTGGCAACAATTTGATTATCGTTATCGTCAAAATTCACGCGTAACAACGAAGTTCAACATAGCCACTGAAAAACTGAAGTTGGTCTGTAGTACTGGGGCTCTAGGACAAACGTTAAAACGTATAGTATTGATTTAGTTGAATGCCACGACTTCTAACTAGAGAGTCTGGTTAGGGTTAGATTGACAGAGTTATATAGAGTTAGACCCCTTATCATAGAGCTGATTTATATCGGTGACAACAAGTGGCCACTGTGCTTTGCTTGCATAATAACAGGAGTAAACATTAATCGTGTGTGTTAGTCATAGACCACCTTTACTGATCAATTTGTAGCTCAAAAACCTCGTTTTCAACTTACATTGGAATAGTTTAACGCCTTCAATTGATCAAAAACTGTGTTAACCCTATAGACAGTATGAGTCTTCACCCTACACAGTGTTCAGCAAAAACTGAATACAGTGGGAACCAGCTGGGGTGAAAAAAACGTCGTTTGGCCCAACAACTTACTACTTTGCTACTGTAACAATGTATCATCGTGCGATAACTTTGAAAAATCTTACCAACTTTCAAATGTAACTTAGTAAAGATATTTGTAGAGCCAGACGGCGGTTGGTTTCTACTCAACAGATTTTCATTGTAAATTTATTTGAATTTTATTGTCTGAGTCAAGGTCTCCAACAATAAATACTACGTGAACAATAAGGAAGTTAAATTTTCATCAAACATTGTAATTATAACAAGTGACGTGCTATATTATGGACATTTTATTGCCTCTCAAATTGCCTCTTTCATGAAATCGACATTTTCTGATTGATTAGCCAGTTTTTCGATAAGTGATTAACATTGGCAAAATTCAATTTCCATTGTCAAAATTTTGAAATATTCCGCACGATGTTATGGCTATCACTAGAATGCTAACTATAATAATAATAATAATAATGAAGTTCGTTTCACGTCTACCAGACTTTAATCATGATTTTGGAATTACAATTTTCACTCAGTACTTCGCAGTGGTTTTCGCACGGTTATATTCATATGTTTTCAGCCTGCATGCTGTTTGCGATCGTGTTACATTGGAGAAGTTTACAATGTTAAGCCACATTACCAACACAATATGTTTCATATGTCTTTCTATATTCACACTATAAATATGATAGGAATGGGTATGTCCATTTTAGAAAGATGTATGAAGTGAGGTATCGGTGTCGGCATGTAAATTATCAATTTAAACAAAAGTTCACCCGATTCACTTTAGAGGTCCATTTTATCTGACTATGAACACAAGTCTGCATCAATGTCAGATGAAACAAAGACTCAAACACAAAACTGTTAATTGTGTGTTCACAGTGAGATCTAATGTAACATATTATTGTTTGCTCGCGCTAGAGGTGTTTTTATTTTGTTTGTGTCATTGGTAACCTAACACTTCACATAAGATGTAAAAAAATCGTGCCGCCGAATTGAAACTCTGTTGTGTTTAAGGTTTCGTAGCTACGCTTTGTTCAACTTGCTTCATTACAACTACTTGTCAGTTACCCGTCCCCCACTCACCAACACATCCACATCCACCCCCACAAACAGACAGACAGACAGACAGACAGACAGACACACACACACACACACACACACACACACACACACACACACACACACACACACTTTCATGCTCCATAAAATCATAGGGAGGGAGTCAGACATAAGAAACGATGACAAATGTACATTTTATTCACATTAAAGAGCTTTAAACTTTAACCTGCATAAAACAGGCTTAAGCCCCATGTCCGAATTTCAACAATGTTGGCCGATATGTCTGTAAAGACTGTTGGTAATGGTTCAACGCCTCTTTCAATTGTCGTAAAGTCGAAATTAAAATCTCAACCACTTACGAAAATCTCATTTTTGGAACTCCTGTGCGTGACTGGACGTTGATTTGTTCGTTCCTTTATGGGGTCTTTTATCGGCGGAATGCTCGCCATTTTTGTGACTTGTCCAAGTGACTCAGTCAATCGCATAAACACATTTTATCGAGGTATTCTTTTAACGTTAGTGTCTGTACCGACTACTGTAGATTCTAGAAACCTAATCCTCCTTAGATATATTTCGTCGTCGCCACTTTTTTTATCGTTAATATTATCATCAATGCTTAGACAACAAGTATTACACTGTGGGGGGATGTTTCTTCCCGAAAGTGACCGTGATTTAATTAAGGCACACAGTTTAGAACTCTTGTGGATTTTTCGATATTTTTGGTTTATGATAACAAATTTTGCCTTACTATTTTCATCTTTTCTCATACGTCTTTTTACTCACAGTGCTATAAACGCTAACTTAAAAGTTACAAGGAACAATGCAAGCGTTAATCTGAATCCTATTAGTATATTGCTATCACTTTCTCTACCAACTAAAGTTCGTGTTCATTTCCTTTTCATATAAAAATTAAATAAATTCATTTTCTTATAAAACAAACCGAGATTTTGAAATGCAGTTTACTGTTATACAAAGTTGTTTTCTGTCAAGGCGGGTCATTCGTTCACCAACAAGGTCAATCTAAACTTTGCCGAGTGGAAACAAAAGATGCAGTTTGATTCGGTTCAGGGTATATAAACCATTACTAGATAAGTATGTAATGTTCACTCGATTACGGTAAAAGTGTTTAGTACTAGTACATGTAATTTTAATATACCATTATAAAAGGGCTGTAACCTGGTAATGAAGACAGGAGTAGAGATGACAAACTTCAAAACGGTGTCCTCTAAAAAGTATAAATACAGTACTATTATTACAAAGTTCATTGATATAAAATGTTAACAACAGAGGGCGATATATCACATACATCAACATCTGACAATACCATGACACAAATCGCCTGACTACCTGCAATCACCAAAGACTGCATGTAAATATCGTGTAATATTGTAACCTGGATTTTACCACGGATAACGCAACCATTTTCTCGGTCTTCTTTTTACAACAAATCAATAATTTACAATGGAATTCGATGACAAAACGCTTTGATGACATAGACAACCCCTGTTCAGTTCATATGTTACATGGATTCCTCATTTCACATACTTCGGTCAACATGTACGTGATTGCGTTTTCGTGCCTACTTGAAGGTCGGTCGTATCATGAGCTATTCCATATATGTGACACAAGACTACCATGTACCCATAGTAACCAAAATTGTCAGTGAAAATCATGACGAGAAATTTATCAGAAAGAGTAATAATTACAATGCTTAAAGCACAATGCAATATCTTAATGGCAAATAAAAATGACATGTCCCAAGTCACTAATTTTAGTTGATATAACGTGTTATGTACGCGTCATGGAGTCGATGTTATACCATTTTTTTATTATTTCTGAAAATAGAAAAGTGACGACGATTTATTATTTTCAAAGCCTTAATGGCATTATTATTGCCATTTGGTATATTTTAGTATTTATATTCAGTTCAGTGGTGTCATTACGTGTTTCTATTTGCTTGCCAATCCTCATAAAATTATAGCCGGTTAACGTTGTTAATTAGTTTTTAATAAACGTTCCATTTTTACGTACGCACTCCAACCGAAGGTAAAAGGTCAAAACATAAACAAGGCGGACAGTCTAGGATTTAAGTTATAAAACGAAAAAAAATGATACTGTATAGGAAGTGACGCAATCATTAAGGTGTTTGTACGCATGATAATTCTTCGACTTATTGAGAGGTTAAGTTAGGGTAAGATGTATTGAGAGGTTAAGTTAGGGTAAGACTTATTGAGAGGTTAAGTTAGGGTAAGACTTATTGAGAGGTTAAGTTAGGGTAAGACTTATTGAGAGGTTAAGTTAGGGTAAGACTTATTGAGAGGTTAAGTTAGGGTAAGACGTATTGAGAGGTTAAGTTAGGGTAAGACTTATTGAGAGGTTAAGTTAGGGTAAGACTTATTGAGGGGTTAAGTTAGGGTAAGACTTATTGAGAGGTTAAGTTAGGGTAAGACTTATTGAGAGGTTAAGTTAGGGTAAGACTTATTGAGAGGTTAAGTTAGGGTAAGACGTATTGAGAGGTTAAGTTAGGGTAAGACTTATTGAGAGGTTAAGTTAGGGTAAGACTTATTGAGAGGTTAAGTTAAGGTAAGACTTACTGAGAGGTTAAGTTAGGGTAAGACTTATTGAGAGGTTAAGTTAGGGTAAGACTTACTGAGAGGTTAAGTTAGGGTAAGACTTATTGAGAGGTTAAGTTAGGGTAAGACTTATTGAGAGGTTAAGAGAGGGTAACTGAGAGGTTAAGTTGGGTTAAAATTTATTGAGAGGCTAAAATTGGATAAGACTTACTGAGAGGTTAAGTTAATCAAATTCGTATGGAGAGGTTAATCTAAACAAAGACTTATTGAGAGGTTAAGTTAGGGTAATGATTTTCCAAGGATTGGCGAATGTTGTCAATGTGAATATTTTTCTCCTAGAACTTACGGACAAGCTTCATACAGCTGGTGGGGCTTCGTTAATGCGAGGCATATATCATAATTACATAATAATTACATTATAACATAATTGCATGCATGCATGCAAGCGCGAGTACAAACACGCACACACACACACACACACACACACACACACACACGTATGTACATACATACATACATACATACATACATACATACATACATACATACATACATACATACATACATACATACCACCACCAACGTCACCAACGTTAACGCCACCGACGCGCGCCACCAGCGGTACCACCACCACCACCACCGTCACCACACCAGCAGTACCACCACTCCTGCTATCCGACACCACCACTACCCTGAAGGCTTTTACGTCATTATTACAATCATTTAGAGGAACAAGTCTAAAGACCGTTTAAACCGACTTATATCTAATCGACAACATTCTAATTGTAGAAAGCAAACAATCAATTATGACAAGTTAAGATGTCATTAGATGTATCGTCACCATCGCTATTAGTGAAAGTGTTGAAATATAGTGTGATAGACGACTTTTAAATTTCATTCCAAATGCGATGAAGCTATCATCAACAGTACACTTAGTTCACGGCAACGTGTTAAATCGTTGATAATACCAGTCCAGTAAGTTAGCTATGAATTTGATTAATGACCCTCAGATGGGATATTAAAAGACACACAGCTGTAACTTTGACATTTGGTGGTATTTTTATTCTATGTACGTGGCGACCGACTTTTGTTGTTTTACGTATGTAGTTGTTCAGTAGTCAAGCTGTACTTATGTGTACATTATCCCTGGGCCATTAATCTTAGAATTTGTACAATTATATTAGGTTTAAAACTGGGAACGTTTTCTATGCCCATCAGTTGTCACTGGCAACCATGGTCAATAAACAAGATGTAATTTTTACAAGGATTTGACAATTATGTGTGATTGAATATTATTGATTTTCCGCACAGGCAAAATAATTTATTTTACAACCTCTCCTTGCCATGGCCTTGATGAAATGATACGCAGTGTTCGGCCTGACGAAGGTAAAGTTAAGAACTTCATAACTCATATTTGGAGTATATTTGTGTTGAATCACTGATATAAATGGGACTTCCTGTTAGTAATATAGGAATTTGATTCATTCCTACGCTTGTGAAGAATTTGAATAACAGCAAATAGAAACTTTTCAAGTGTAATTGGGATATCCTCAAAGAATATTGGGCAAATATTTACTTTTAAACTCTAATTGGGACTTCCTTCGATCCAAATAAGTCACTTCCAGCTTGGTAGTTAAGCTTCTACGAGTCTTCATCACAACTGCTCTTATGAATTTCCTTTCGTTCTAACTTTGCTTATATAAAAGTAGCAATAAATGTCAGCTTTATGTCATGGATATGAACAATTTTTCAAATAATTACAAGGGAGCTGGAGCTGGAGGTTATGGAATATCTAGGTCTGAGTGGGAATGTATTCGCTCACCTTTTGGATTTGTAATACATATTCTGTAAGGACCGATCTGTCTGTCTGTCTGTCTGTCTGTCTGTCTGTCTGTCTGTCTGTCTGTCTGTCTGTCTACCGCTCGCTCTCTCTCTCTCTCTCTCTCTCTCTCTCTCTCTCTCTCTCTCTCTCTCTCTCTCTCTCTCTCTCTCTCTCTCTCTCTCTCTCTCTCTCTCTCTCTCTCTATATATATATATATATATATCCGGTCTCTATCATCCCACTCTCTCACTCCTCTTTTTGTCTGATTTGAAAAGTTAAAATGACCTAATAAAACATACACAATGAGTTTGTCTTAACAAATACACGTACGTATATATTTCCCCTATTATAATTTACACCATATCTTGTGAGGCCATCATACTAGTACTGTAACAGTTGTATCCCTTCCATTTAGAATTTTCACCGTTTGTCATTCCGCCGTTGTCATGATAACAGTACTTTTATTGTAATAGTCATTAATTTCAATATAGGAGATTAACCATCAGGGTCATGGGTCTCCGTAAATTCAAAATCCAAATATTTGATTACTAACTTGAAATTACCCCATACTGATTTGTGAACATTTCTAGTTAGGAGATTTACACATACACCTATTAGTTTCAATAAATCATTCACTGTAAAGGTAGACGTCTTATAATAACATACAATTATTTTCTATATAAGTCGACTTTCTGCTAATAAAACGTATTCAAAATCTTGCCCCATCTTTCATTGTAGGAATTGCATATATGTATATACTTATATTAGCATATCAGACACAAAATCCATGAATACATATACAGAAGTGTATAGGTGTAATGGTTGTTAGAGGGGGCTATTACATTGAGTTCTGTCCATGTGTCCGTCCGTCCGTCAGTCTGTCAGTCAGTCAGTCAGTCAGTCAGTCAGTCAGTCAGTCCGTGCATGCATGAAGTCACCCTCATATCTCTGGCATGTACCAACCGATTTCAACCAAACTTGGTGTAAAGGTAACATGCAATGTAAGACATATGCACGTAACTTTTGTTTTGTGGATGGATCAAACATGGCCGAATGACGGCCATATTTGGTGTCTTAAATTTCACAATATGCATAATAAGTTTGAAGGTGTAAAGGAGCCATCATTATTTAGGATGGAGGGGGGGCTGCAGGGGGGGAGTCGGAGGAAATGTGAAAATCCAGAAAATTTGAGTACCCCTCCCCCCCCCCCCCAGGATCTAGTATAGTTGTAGTACATTGGTCTGGCAGGATCTGATATAGGTTGTAGTACATTCGTCTGTCATGGCAGGATCTGATATAGGTTGTAGTACATTGGTCTGGCAGGATCTGGTATAGCTTGTAGTACACTGGTCTGGCAGGATCTGATATTGGTTGTAGTACATTGGTCTGGCAGGATCTGGTGTAGGTTGTAGTGCATTCGTCTGTCATGGCAGGGTCTGGTATAGGTTGTAGTGCACTGGTCTGGCAGGATCTGGTATAGCTTGTAGTACACTGGTCTGGCAGGATCTGGTATAGGTTGTGGTGTATTGCACTGGTCTGGCAGGATCTGGTATAGGTTGTGGTGTAGTGCATTGGTCTGGCAGGATCTGGTATAGGTTGTGGTATACAATACGGTTCATTGGTGATCCAAACCAATCATGTTTCTGACAGAACGTACATTCACTTCCTGATTTATTTCATGTAACTGAACTGAACAAGTATCGGTTTGATCAATTTGTGTGACAGATTGCTACTACATGTATGTTTCACCGTACTGGCTTCAGAAACTACATGTACATGTATATGTCGAAAATGTGTATGCGTTTTCATAGGAGCTATGTATATGCAATATTCACGTAAACATTCTAACACAAGAAACACTGTGTTAATAACATATTTGAATATTCGTAAATACCCAATAACGTCATTATTTTGTATTATTATCCTTGAATAGAATATTAGGCCCTTCGAATGAAGTATTAGCTCACAAATGACTGTGTGAAAAACCCATACGTTGACAAGCAGGATCGGACGATGGAAAGGTAGCAGTCATCCTAATAAATCATACTATCGGCTAATAACTGTAAAAAATCGTTGTGTATGCGGCGATTACAAGAATTGTTGACACCTATTACATCACGTTACACAATTCATAATCAAAAGTCGTTATTTCTATATTACTCTTCTAACAATCTGAGGAGTTTGTTTTCTGATAAAGGTATTAGAACTATATCAATAACATTATCATATCAAGAACTTCGGAGGACGAGTGCAATCGCGTTACTGATAATTTAGTGGCACAAGCTGACTCAGAGTTTATTAGGTTTTCACACAAGTGAAAATACTTC